>NC_134356.1:653566804-653672944 GCF_048569485.1 Anomaloglossus baeobatrachus | reverse complement strand
ATGGGTTTTCAGGTTCCGTTTGAAGCTTGCAAGGGTAGCAGATAGTATGACGTGTTGAGGCAGCGAGTTCCAGAAGACTGGGGATGCTCGGGAAAAGTCTTGGAGTCGGTTGCGTGAGGAGCGAATGAGAGAGGAGGAGAGAAGGAGATCTTGGGAGGACCGGAGGTGACGTGTTGGAGTGTAGTGGGAGATTAGTTCAAAGATATACGGAGGAGACAGATTATGGATGGCTTTGTAGGTCAGTGTTAGTAGTTTGAATTGGATACGGTGGAGGATTGGGAGCCAGTGGAGGGACTTGCAGAGAGAAGCTGGGTGGTATTGAGGAGAGAGGTGGATCAGTCGGGCAGCAGAATTAAGGATGGACTGGAGAGGGGCGAGCGTGTAAGCAGGGAGACCACAGAGGAGGATGTTGCAGTAGTCGAGGCGGGAGATTATGAGGGCATGCACTAGCATTTTTGTAGATTGCGAGTTGAGGAAAGGACGGATTCTGGAAATATTTTTGAGTTGAAGACGGCAGGAGGTGGTGAGGGATTGGATGTGTGGTATGAAGGACAAGGCAGAATCAAAGGTCACTCCGAGGCAGCTAACTTTAGGTACTGGCGAGAGCCTGGTGTTATTTATTGTAATAGATAGATCAGGTGGAGAGTGTAGGTGAGATGGAGGAAAGATGATTAGTTCAGTTTTGGCCACATTGAGCTTTAGGAAGCGAGAGGAGACCTTTCTCATACTCCCAGTGATGCTGTTGAAGGCTCTCACCCTCTCTTTTGGCTGTCTGGTAAAATTTAGTTTGGGGGGGGCTGGAGGTAGAGCACCCCACGGGGCCGGGGTTTCTTTTACTCGTCACCGAGCCGGTGATGAAGGGAGGGGATGTCACGGGTGGCCCTGCTCAGTTTCGTGACCCCGAGGTGTCCACAAAAAGGGGAATGAAGGATGGTGGGGATGTGGAAGGCAGGTTGAGGATGGGGTTGAGGATGTTGGGAGTTGTTGTCTCGTGACGCCACCTGTGGTACATGGCCAGGGATTAGCCGCCGCTGCGGGTGCTGTCCTCTGGGGTGGATGGTGTCGCAGCCGGGATGGTTCAGCTCCCCACAGGTAGAGCTTGGCTCCAGGGAGGATGATGGGGGTGGTAGTGGCCAGTGGCGCTGGAGCGCGGGTCGACAGCGACGGCAATGCTGGGCTGACACAGTGGATGCGGTTCACGCGGTCTTTTACTCACTGTTAAGTCGTCACCCTTGGAGTGCCGGTTTCCACCGTGGTGGGCCTCAGCCGGTCCTGGATGATTCAGAGGCCACCACCGGTGTTGTAAAGTTGGGAGACCTTCCTTCCTTGCACTCTGTAGTGTGAATCCCTGTGGTGTGAAGCTACTTGGGGACCCCAGTGTCCTTGGGTTTAGTTCCCATCCCATCCGCAGGCAGCGTAAATGAAATGTGGGCCCGAGCATGGTCTTGACTCCTGACTCTATCTGCTGCTGTGCCCCGAGACCTTTGTGGTGGGCAATGGGACATGAAATCCCCCTTCCCTGCAGATTCAATCCCCCTTCCCTGCAGATTCTGATGGAAAAACGTGGAGTGTACGCCACCCTAGCGCTCTGCACCTGACTGTGCCGGTCCCGAAGGGCTGTTAGGCTCACCCCTTGGCTACTGTGTTGCTCCTTTGTCTCACCAGCATGCCAGTAAACTCCTGCTTCTTCCAGTCAGGCCGGTCCTAACAGAGGAAGCTCTGAAGCAATCTCCTCTGCGGCCGTGCTGTTTTTGTGTCCCAGACTATTCTGAGGTAAACTCTGTGTGTTCTCTAACTTCCCTCATGCTGCCCCAACTACCTGATGACTCACTAGTGCTGGGGAAGTCCATTGCTATTGTGACTCACCTCTATTTCCATCAATATAACCGTTAGAGGACTTTTTCTTGTGGAGAGAATTGTAGCTTCGAATGACACCCTTCATTTCTCCATATATGTATTTATAGCGGCACGTGGTTAGACTTGCAGCTCTAAATTGGGCTTCCACAGACAGGCTGTGCACAAGTCATTCTATTTATCAGGTCCTACAGGAATTTTGGCCTTCACTCTTTAAACCCTATACAGATATCTAGACTTATTACTTACATAGGGAACCTTGGGTTACGTCCATATATAAGTAATAAGTTTTGGGTTTCATTTTTACAGCACTCATTGTACAATAAAAATGACACTGTAACATGGTTCATCAGTACGATTCCGACAGCACTAAACTTGCAGGGTTTTCTAATTTTTAGATTAACAAAAGAAAATCACGATTTGTAGAAAAAAAATGATTTTTACCACTATTGATACTTGATATTGGCGCATCGGTCGGCAATTTAATGTGTATGGCACCTTCCAACTGGACCCCTACAGATAATGTAAGGGAAGAGAAGGATCTGGTTTGTTGCATTTCCAACAGCTGATCTTCTGTTGTCTGGGAATTATAACCACGGCCAAAAGAAGTCTGAGTGATATAGAGGAGTCTGGAGGACACAGAGAAGTCTGGAGAACATGGAGACGTATAGAGGACAAAAAGTAGTCAAGAGAACACGGCAAAGTCTGGAGGACACAGAGGAGTCAAGAGAACATAGAGGAGTCTAGAGGACACTGAGGAGTATGGAGGACATATATGACATAGGGAAGTCTGGAGGACACAGAGGAGTCCAGAAAACATGGAGGAGTCTAGAGGACAAAGAGGAGTTCAGAGAACACAGAGAAGTCTGGAGGACACAGGGCAGCCTTGTGGACATAGAGGAGTCCACTGAGCATAGAGGAGTCTAAAGCACACAGAGGAGTATGGAGGACATAGATGACACATAATAGTCTGGAGGACACAGAGGAGTCGAGAAAACATGAAGGAGTCTAGAGGAAAAAGCGGAGTCCGGAGAACACAGAGAAATCTGGATGACACGGGGCAGCCCAGAGGACATAAAGGAGTCCAGAGAGCATTAAGGAGTCTATAGGACACAGAGGAGTATGGAGGACATAGATGACACAGGTAAGTCGGGAGGACGCAGAGGAATCCAGAGAGCATAGAGGAGTCTAGTGGACAAATAGGAGTATGGAGGATGTAGATGACACAGGGCAGTCTGGACAACACTGAGGAGTCTAGAAAACATGGAGGAGTCTAGAGCGTAAAAGGGGAATACAGAGAAGTCTGGAGGGACACAGTGCAGCCCTGAGGACACAAAGGAGTCCAGAGAGTATAGAAGAGTCTAGAAGACACAGAGGAGTATAGAGGACAGAGATGACACAGGTAATTTGAGAGGACATAGAGAAGTCCGGGGAGCATGGAGAAGTCTAGAGGACACACAGAGTCGTGTGAATATAGCAACATGTGACATTAAACATTAACTTTAATTGGGATCATAATATCGATTACAAAAGTGAAAAACCGTGATCCAAACACCAATTTAAAAACCTGAAAATGATGAGGCCAATCTAGGATTATAGCGCCATCACCTTCATTCACAAAGGGTAAAATTTTAATTCACCCATATCTTAAAACACAGGTGAAAACGGAGAGTGAGATGTCCTCTATATGTGTCCCCTCCAAAGTTAATAGCTGGGGATATTGGATATAAATGACCTATACCAATGTAGGAGGTCTATGTCAAACACCCAGACAAGGTCTATCATAAATGATTGTATAAATACCTACACAGCTTAAAGATCACACACTGTGAAATCCAGACCAGGGGACACCTAACTAGACAAATAACAATACAATTGCGGTATCCAATTAGTGGTAGCTTATGGTGGAAATAATACATGCGGTAACCACTAGATCGATTCATCAACCGGAATTATGGATTATGCAGTGATGTTAATAACACATAATTGGAACAATCTCACCCAGATCTTGTATCCCGGCAGGGGTCAAGTTCTCCTGTGTTGCTGAGATCCATATGTCAGGACGACGGGAGAAGTGGCTTGGTCACTGACCCTGTTAGGGATTAAGCTGACCCTTTTTCCACATAAAACTCCCGCCCTGACAAGGGCAGTCCACAGCTGGCCCTGTTGTGCTAGCCCTAAAGTCCAGACCAAGTGCCTCCCGACGCGTTCAAGGATCATATGCTTATCAGGGAGACATATGGCACTTCAGAATAGTGGTGATGGCTCGATGTAGAGCTCAACCCTGCGTGGCTGGTATCATAGGACACACAGGAGTCTGTCAACGGCACTCTCATAAGAAAGAGAAGTGCTCAGCCGACAACTATCCAGTATGTATTAACTTAAACTGTAACCAATGTACTCATTTTTGTGAGACCTGGAACACTACCGATCCGCAACACTATGCAGCGTCTACAATACATAAAAAGTTTTAAAAATAACATTATCTTTTTCCGTCAATTCCAATGTTCGATTTGTTTTTCCTTTTCAACGTCGATGTTATGCAATTTTTTTTTTATATTTTATTAGTTTGGGCAATTATGCACACAGCAATACCAAATATGTTTTTATTTACATTTGGAGAAAATGGAGAGTGAATTAAACCTTGAAATATTTAAAACATATATTTTTACATTTTTCTTATTTTTCTTTGACCTGCAATTGCTTGATTGCCTACGTAATATATTGTAATACTATAGAATTGCAGTATATTGTAAAATGACTGGTCTCCTATGAAGCTGGCCACCTTTTGGTATAGGCATCGACGATTACGTGAAGATATTTATGTATAATATGTGGGGTTAAAGGGACTCCTGAAATCTGTGATGGTGGCTCTGAACATGATTTACTGATAATCACATCCTTGGACTATTGAATTTTTTTAATTTTCAGGACTCCTATCTACCTCATGCATACGGTAACTGGTAATTGTCCACAGAGGATCTCTCTACCCAATATTGCCTGGACCCTGAAGGCTTAACCACTGTACCTTGGTCACCAGGGCCTTGGATTACATTTTTACCGATTTTCGATACATTGCTTATTAATACTACCCTTAGATTTCAGTGGTCTACAGGGTAAAACTCTCCTAGAGATGACAGGGAGACTTATATGGCCAGCTATGCACTCCTGGGTAAAAAGTGTGCAAAGAGGAAGAGAACAGGGTCTGTAGTGTCACCTATTGGAGATAATGTGACGCCCTGGACTAGCCAGGTAGTCACAGATAGAGCCCCGCACAACCCTGTCCCCTAAAAAGGTGTCATCAGCCAACCATTAAAACCTAGTCACCTCCCTCAGAGCTTGATGGACACACCAGGGGGCGAAGCCAGGTGGTTGGCCACGCCCACCGAAGAGTTCAGAGAGCCTGAGGCAGGAAACACAAGTTAGTTCAGTTCAGATGAGTTTCTGTCTAGAGTTGATGTGGAGAGGCAGGCCTGTGTGACAGGCCTGTAACAGACTGACAGGTTGCCAGGGTTGGAGCCCGGGCACCTTTGGCTAGGAGGCATACGGTGGCCTCAGCCTGCAGGAGCCAGGAAGACGGCTCGGTGGAACCGTAGTGCACCGGGACATGGTAGTGGCCCGCCGGTACCGACCCAGGGAACCGACTTCGGAAACCAGAGCACAAAGGGGGGTACTCAGGCCCTGAAACGAGGTCCAGAAGCCACTGGACTGAGTTAATAACTGATTGCGGTCTGGACTATAGGTCCTTTCCCACCCAAAGTCCCGACTGAAGACAACAGCCCAACGAGGGGGATAGAAAGCCACCGCTCAGGCAGAGAGATCCCACGGGTCAGCATCTGCGGGCAAAAGGGCTCTCCCGACATCCACAAAGCTGGGGAGTGGACTTCCGACGCTGAAGCGCAGGAAGCCCACAAATACACAACACGGTGCAGGAGAAAGGCCGAGACCACCAACCGGGTGGGGGACCAGACGCAGCCGGCTGCGGGCACCGACCACCATCAACTTGGTTTACCAGAGACTTGGGTGTGTTACTAATCGTGAGTACATCAGTGCCCTCCGGCCGCCCATCTCCCTGCACCGCCCAACAATGGGTCCCGGGGCCACCATCTCTACCCACGGAGGGGTTAACAACTTGCTGCACAACATCTCCCCCGGGTGCCCCGAAAACCGAAACGGTGGTGTACACGTTCACCACATCCCGTGGGTGGCATCACAAACTTAACACGGCTCCAGCCGTGCACCTACGTCCCCTAAACCGCCAGCCCCTTCAAGATCGGAGTGACCACAGGGCCCCCGGGTCCGGAGACGCTCGAGCCACCCACCAGTGAGCCCGGATCTGAGCGGCTCGGCTGAAGCCGAGCACGGGGCGGTACAATAACAATGCCAGAAGTTAATATTGACCCCGTAAAGAACCCTCCCACATGATATGAATCAGCCCCCCCCCAAAAAAAGAAAGAAATTTGTAAACAGTTGTTTCAGGGTTCTTTCTCCTTTCATCACTTGGTAACTGGTTGAGAGGCCTTTGATGGAGGTCTAGGGGTTAGTTTCCCCATAAGGCAACCACCAAATTGGAGACTTATAGGACAGCCCATGCTCCATAGGAAAACCTTCTTCGAAAAAAACCCCCAAAAACACTGGAGAGATCCTTTAAGATTCAGACGAGTGTGATCTCCATAAAGAGTTCTTTACACAAATGTTGAAACCTCTGCATTAGGGTTGACATACTGAACTTTTCAAAATTTTTAATATTTACGCAAAACTCGACCCAAAACTACATCAGATATTCAGATTCCTGAAATAAAGAGAACCAAATCTGACACATAAGTCAAAAATAGTCAATGTTCTCATTTTTTTTAAATTAAGAAAATCCAAAGAAGATCCAATGACTGTGAGTGGCAAAAGTATGTGAACCTTAGGATGCAGATAAGGCCCCTTTACACACTGAGACTTTCTAGCGATCCCACCAGTGATCTCGACCTGGCCGGGATCGATGGAAAGTCTCTGTCAAACAGGCAGATCTGGCCAACGACACAGCAGCGATACGGACCTGCAGAACGACCTCACTGGAAAGGGAACGCTAGTACGTCTATGGGCTGGGTCGCTAACGATGTCGTTGTAACGGTGTCAAAAACACCGATACATGCTGCGCAGCGGAAAACAAAGGATCAAAGAATGGTCCTGAACGACTTGTAGCAATCAGCGACCTCACAGCGGCGGCCAGGCCGCTGATGCGTGTCACACACTGCAATGTCGCTGGGGAGGTCGCTAATATGTCACAAAACCGGTGACATTACAGCGATATCGCTAGCGATGTTGCAGTGTGTAAAGGGGCCTTTACAGTTTGGTGTTGTCAATCAATGGGATGACAATTAGACGTGAATGATTGACCTGTGGTCCTTATAGCAAAGGCATCTATCAAAGTCTGATCTTTAAAACATGTTTTGTGGCGGTGTATGACACCCTTGCAAAACCAGGTTGTCACAGAGACTGCACAAATCTTGCAGGTGCAGGACTCCATCCTCCTTGGTATACCAACACAAACCCACACCCAGGTACACAACACCAGCCAGCAAAGCCTAGTCACCCCCCATGACAATAGGGACACACCAGTGGGCGGGGCCAAGAAGATGGTGACGCCCACCTAGGGGTCCTGAGGTGTTCTGGGAGGGAACAAGATAGTTCAGTGGAGACAAGAGAACAGTACTGAAAGAGGAAGTGATAGGAGTGTGGAGTGACAGGGTAGTCAGGGGTTGGAGCCCCTGGACTACCGGACTACTGACTAGGTGGCAGTCGGTAGACAGGGCCACAGGCGACAGAGATCCGGTCGCGGGAGACCTTAAGTGTACCGGGGCAGGGTTGTAGCCCGCCGGTGCTGACAGCGGGAATCCGGTCCGGAGGCTGTGCACAGTCAGGGTGCCTGGACCCTAGGGAGAGGACTGCTTCAAGACCCTTGTCAATTAACCAGCCGGGGACAAGATTCCACATCTTGTCCCACCAGCAAGCCCAGAGAGCGAGACGGAAGCCCAACGAGGGGGATAGGGCTCCTCAATTGCCTGCTAAGATCCCACGGGTCAGTTCTCGCAGGCCACAGCTCCCAACACACAGAATCACAGGGAGTGGACTTCCCCGTTGCAAGCGGAGTAGTCAAACTGAAGACAAACACTAAGTGCAGGAGGAAGGGACCCATGTTTGCTGTACCAGGGTGTGGGACCCGAATACACCCGCGGGAGGTCACCGGTCACTGGCAATTTGGTTTACCATTGGACTCTGTGTGAATTTCTCTGGAACTGTGAGTACACCATTACCACCCGGTCCAGCCCTGCAGAACACGCTCTGCAGCATTCTTCCCTATACACCTGGGCCCCGGGACAACACCTCCCCTACCCATGGAGGGGATACCATCCTGTTGCCCCGCTCCATCAGCCCGGGGCGTCCCGTACCAAGGCAGCGGCGGTGCTACAAACTCTCACCGCAACTCACGGGTGGCATCACTGACAAACTCTTGCCCCTGTAAATACCCCCTTTTTATTGTTGTGGGCAACGGGCAGCTGCACGAGCCCCGGATCCGGCTGCCACTCGAGCCCCAGCCACGATCCCGGATCCGAGCGCCTCGGGTAGCCTTCCCTGACATGGTCAGTCACCTCCTGCCCGCGACAAGTGTGTCATGGCACCAAGAAAGGAGATTTCTGATGAGCTCAGATGAAGCGCTCCCACTAACTTTTCATTGATGAAATGTGTGTACTGTATGTATATGTAATGTAGTGTTGTCAAGGTCAGAATGACGATGATGATGAGACTCAAAGGATCTCTCGATATCCGGCTGCTGTTTCTAATTAAAAATGTCATGAGTGCACTTAGAGATTAAATAACTAGACAGCAAGTCAGTTACATCTATCTCCATGACTGGCTCTTAACCAAGTGTGTTTTTTATTGTTTGAAAGAAACTCTAGACCAAGCAGTAAGGGGGTGTAAACAAAAGTTTTAGTCCAATCAAGTATCGTAGGTCAGGGCTTCATGACGTAGAGAGATCTGCATATCCTCCTTGGATTGGTCAGTCCAGGCTCCAGGAATTTCTTTTGTCCATCTGTCTTGGGTGCAGGACAGGAAATAGCAGCCATCTTCAAGCTATATATATATATATATATATATATATATATATATATATATATATATATATATATATATATCCTAGTATATACTGAGTCTAAGGAAAATACACTGAATATGCAATATACATATATACATGTTAGTAAGAAACAAAAGCATTCACAAATGTGTGTTAGTTCACATCTACTGAACTATATAACTGAGTCTATGAAATGGCTGAATTAAGTATTTTTGGATACTCAATTCTTTATCCTCAACAGTGTGAGTGAATTAAAATACTCACCTACCACTGCTCCCTCCAGAGTTCAGCACTGGTCTTCTCCTCCTTACATAGACGTCACCGCTCTGCTGACTCTCCAGCTCACGCTGCCCTGTGTGTGACCCAGAAGTGACTTTTACGATGTAAAGGCCGCTTTACACGCTACGACATTGCTAGCAATTGCTAGCGATGTCGAGCGCGAAAGCACCCGCCCCCATCGTACATGCGATATCGTGTGATCGCTGCCGTAGCGAACATTATCGCTACGGCAGCGTCACACGCACATACCTGCTCTGCGACGTCGCTGTGACCGGCGAACCGCCTCCTTTCTAAAGGGGCGGTTCGTTCAGCGTCACAGCGACGTCACAGCAGCATCACCGAACCGCCGCCCAACAGAAGCGGAGGGGCGGAGATGAGCGGGACGTAACATCCCGCCCACCTTCTTCCTTCCTCATTGCGGCCGGCCGCAGGTAAGGTGAGGTTCCTCGTTCCTGCAGTGTCACACATAGTGATGTATGCTGCCGCAGGAGTGACAAACTACTTTGTACACCGAGCAGCAGTGACATTCGAGAATAGGGGGCATGTCACCGATGAGCGATTTTGACCGTTTTTGCGACGATTCAAAATCGCTCATAGGTGTCACACGCAAAGACATCGCTAAAGCGACCGGATGTGCATCACAAATTCTGTGACCCCAACGAGATTGCTTGAGCAATGTCGCAGCGTGTAAAGCGGCCTTAAGTCTATGGAGTGTCAGAATGAGGCTCCATAGGCTTACATTGTTAGAGAGACTTCCCGGCACACAGAGGTCAGAATGAGCCAGTAGGTCTTATTTGCAGTGAAGTCTCTAAGAAACAGGAAGAACATCAATGGATACTGGAGAGAGCAGCATTAGGTGAGTAATATAACTCACTCACACTACATTACATGTACATACACACACACGATATCAATAAAATTATTTGTCAGGCTGGAAAATGTAAGAAAACATCTCTAAAGAGGTTTGACTCAGAGCCAGATGACAGATTGTATACAACTGGAAGAAATTCAAGACCAATAATACGCCCTCACACTCTCTAAGTTAGGGTTGACCACCAAAGATCACTCTAAGGGAAGGTGTTTAGTAGAAACATAGGAACCTAAGGTAACCTCTAAGCAACTAAAGGCTTCTCTCACATTAGCTAATGTTAATGCTTGTGAACCTGTAGGGCCCCAAGGGGCAGGTGCTTTTAATTTACTCTTTGCCGGGCCGGGGGTGCAGATCCTCTGCATCGTCACGGGGTGGGTTGGCCCTGTTCCGTTGCCCTGAGGCGTATAGGAAGGGAAGGATGGCAGTGGATGGGAGGCAGGAGGATGGGGGTGACGGTGAGGAAAGTCTATTTTGTCTCGTGACGCCACCTGTCGTACACGGCCAGGGATGGGCCGCCACTGTGGTTGCTGCTCTCCGGGGCTGAAGGTAATGGTCGCAGCCAGTACGGTGTCGCTCCCCACAGGCGGAGCGGGATTACCCTGGGGAGGAAGATGGAGGACAGGCCGGAGGGTCGGAGGTAGTCCCCGATAGCGCCGCACCGCTGGGCAACGGCACCGGTAAAGGAGAGGCAGATACAGGGCATGTGGTTCCAGGTCTTTTTACTCACAAATAGTTCAGGCACTGCCCCAGAGTACCGTTCTATGCCACGATGGGCTCCAACCGATCCTGGATAGTTGGCGGTCACCGCCGGTGCCCGTGAAAGTCTTTCTAGTGAAGTGTCCCTTGGTTGCTATCCGGAACCAGGGCCGAGCCTCCTGATCCAAGCCACGGGCCCGCGAAGACGAGAGAACACTAACTCCAGTTGTCAGTGCTAGATGTTATCCCAAGCTATGCCTGGGAAGGTCTGCTCTAGTGAGATGGTTGCGCCTACTTCTACCCCAAGTGGTACCGCCCCCCCCAGTGGTTGTCCAAGAGACTGGGGAAGTCCCCTGCTTTGTGATGACTCACTACCCTGTCTGCCCTAGTCTATCCCCCTGTGGGAAGCACCTTATTGTTTTGTGGTTTTGTAATGGCACCAGCAGTTAACCCCCTCCTAACCATGGATAGATATTACCCCTAAAAGAAGGTGTAATACCCTGTGGCACCTGAAGCCTCAGGGGTGCCATAAATCCTCCATAAGGAGGACAAAACTATAATGGTGTGCATTTCAGGATTGCAATAAGGCCACTGCTCTCCAAAATGAACATTGCTTTTTATCTGTTTGCTAAAAATCCCATAGACAAGCGAGAAGGTTGCTAAAACAATGTTTTGTGGCTGAAGTAGATCAAATAGAACTCTTGTGGAGGCACCTGTAGTGAGTAGAGTTGAGCGCGGTTCGGGGTTCGTGGTTCTCCAGTTCGCGGTTCGAGTGATTTTGGGGGCTGTTCTAGATCGAACTAGAACTCGAGCTTTTTGCTAAAGCTCGATAGTTCTAGTTACGTTCGAGAACGGTTCTAGCAGCAAAAAGCCAAGCTAATTACTAGCTGGCTTTCCGCTGTAATAGTGTAAGTCACTCTGTGACTCACACTATTATGAAATTTCAGCATATAGTGTGCGGGAACAGCGCATTCAGATCACTGCTGCTGGGATAATGGCGATCGCCATTTTTTTTTTCCCTTGTCTTCCTTCCCTAAGCGCACGCATGTAGTGGGGCGGGCCAGCATGTCAGCCAATCCCAGACACACACACAGCTAAGTGGACTTTTAGCCAGAGAAGCAATGGCATGTGTGATAGGATGTCCATGTCACATGTCCCTGCATTATAAAAACGGGTATCTGCCTGTCCGGACGCCATTATCTCTTCTGCGTCTGGGTGTCAGTCACCGCTAGCGTAGCTCCTGTCTCCGATACTGCTGTGTACGCTCTACACAGAGCGCTATACAGAATAAGGATAGCAGTTTCTATTAGCCCTTGTAAGGGCTAATAACAGCAGGCTCAGAGCCATAGGTGACAGTCAGGTCTGTGGAAACAGATTTTAACAGCTACAGAAGATAACAGCGTCTGTGTAGCTAAGCTTAGGGACTTCCTCGCTGCATTTTACCATTAGGAGGGATAGAAAGTGAGGCTTCCTTTCCTCTACACAGACCCACAACCCTGACACTGTACCCTCCTGCCCTTTCCACACTCAAGCTCATTGTTACTAAGCCATTATACTAGCAAACACTGAGTAAACTTAGTGGCATCCTAAAAGTGGCTGTTGGACTTCCATTAGTGTCCCACTGGTGCAAAGCTATTTGCAGCACCACTGCATTGCACACTCAAACTCATTGTTACTAAGCCATTATACTAGCAAACACTGAGTAAACTTAGTGGCATCCTAAAAGTGGCTGTTGGACTTCCATTAGTGTCCCACTGGTGCAAAGCTATTTGCAGCACCACTGCATTGCACACTCAAGCTCATTGTTACTAAGCTATTCTAATAGCAAACTGTGTTGCCAGTTTAAGGGCCGTAGTTGCATTGTCAGGGATAGTTATTGTTGTTTATTCTGCTGTTAATAAAGATAGACCACCGCTGCAATCTACACCACCTCTCAATTTTTATTACCACATTTTAAGTGCACAATCTTGTCGCAATCAAAATGAGTGGCAAAATGACAGATGCTGGTGGAAAGGGGAAGAGGCGTGTTGGAAAAGGAAAAAAAAGGGTTTGTCTGTGGGGAAGGTGGCAAAGCTCCATTAACATCTGCTGAGGATAGACCATCTTCCAGCAAAAGTAAGATGTCTACTACTTACCGTGGACAATCCAATGTGCTCCTTTTTTACGGACACGAACAACTGGAACAAAGGTAGATGATGGCCAAAAAAAAAAATGCTTGAATGGATCTCAAATGGTCCAACAAGTGCCCTCTCCTCCACCTCAACTACCGCATCCAAAAAACACCAGTCCTCTGAGTTGTCATCCCAATCACACTTGCTTTCTCCCAGCCCTGAAGTCTCCATCCCCCCTGCACAGTATGGTGGAACTGAGATGGCTGAGTCTGCAGAGCTGTTCAGTCACACTTTAGCCTGGGAATCAGAGGTCTGCTCCCAAGCTACAGTGAGTACAGACCAGGAAATGGTCTGCAGTGATGCCCAGAACCTTTGTGACTCAGATTCAGGCCGTGATGAACAAGTTTCTGAGCATAATGTTGACCCTTATTCACAAACTGAAACACCTGTTGTAATAGACAATGAGAAACATACTGATGACGATGAGATGCAGATACCAGATTGGGATGACAACTTAAATTTTCGGTCAGGGCAAGAAGAGGCTCGGTCTGAGGGTGAGGGGAATGCAAACACAACAATTGATGAGGAAGTTCTAGATCCCACCTACTGTCAACCCACAGTCAGGCACTCGAGGAGGTCAACAGAGGCGGTGGAGGAGGATGCAACTGACGACGAAGTTACCTTGTGCCTTCCTGGACAGAGTCGAAGTACTGGTAGCACGTCTACAACTGCATCCTCAGCCACCACTGTGCCTCTGAGCACTAGTCGGGGTGGATCAGCAGGTCGCATGCCCTCTAAGCCTTGCCTAGCCTGGTCCTTTTTTGACATAGCAAAAGATCACCCAAATTATGTGATCTGTAAAATTTGTCGTGATTCTGTTAGTAGAGGGCAAAACCTCAGCAGTTTGACAACTTCTTCCATGAATCGTCACATGAATAAATATCATATGTCCCGGTGGGAAGCTCACTGTGCTGCAATGCGGCCTAGCGGAGCGAACCATCCACCGCCTGCCCCTTCCAGTGCATCCACGCGCTCTTCATCTTCTAGGACTCTGGGGACAGCTGTCACACCTGGTTTTCCACGCACAACTTCCACCACTGTAACCGCAACAGGAAGTTTGCTTGGTAGGTCGTCAGTTGGTTTGTAAGGGTAAACAAGTGCGTGTGTACAGCTCTCTCAGACATCAACAGCACCAACGTTGGATGAAGGCAACATCATGTCTACGCCTGCACTTTCCTCACAAACCTGCATTTTTCCAGGGACACCCTACTTAACACCGTCTACACACAGCAGCCAGATCTCTGTCCCTCAGATGTGGACAAATAAAAGGCCATTTCCTGCGACCCATGACAAAGCTAAGAGGTTGACTTTATCCCTCTGTAAGCTCTTGGCTACCGAAATGCTGCCTTTCCGCCTGGTGGACACACAGGATTTTAGAGACCTTATGTCTGTCGCTGTGCCCCAGTACCAGATGCCCAGTCGCCACTACTTCTCTAAGAAAGGTGTGCCTGCATGTCGAACGCAACATCACCGCTTCCTTGAGAAACTCTCTGTGTGAACGGGTGCATTTCACCACTGATACTTGGACCAGTAAACATGGAAAGGGACGTTACATGTCGCTGACCGGGCACTGGGTAATTAAGGTGATAGATGGTGAAGGGTCTGCTGCACAAGTCTTGCCGTCCCCACGACTTGTGTGTCAATCCTCTGTCTGTCCAAGTTCCGCCACTGCTTCTGCCTCCTCCACCTTGTCTGGGTCCTCCACCTCCGCCCCAAGCCTGCCTGGTCAGGCCATCAGCGTTCTAACTGCGCAGAAGGAATCACGCACCCCTCATTACTATGCTGGCAGCAGAGTGCAACGGCATCAAGCGGTCTTTAGCTTGAAATGTCTTGGAAATAAGAGTCACACAGTGGCTGAGTTGTGGGCAGCTCTGGAGACTGAGTTTAATAAATGGTTGTCTCCACTCAACCTGCAGCCTGGTAAGGCCGTGTGCGACAATGCTGCAAACCTGGGTGCGGCCCTTCGCCTGGGCAAGGTGACACACGTGCCTTGTATGGCTCACGTGTTGAACCTTGTTGTGCAGCAATTTTTAACACACTATCCCGGCCTAGATGGCCTTCTGAACAGGGCATGAAAACTGTCTGCTCACTTACGCCGTTCAAGCACCGCAGCAGAGCGACTTGCATCGCTCCAGAAGTCTTTCGGCCTGCCGGTTCATCGCCTGAAATGCGATGTGCCGACACGCTGGAATTCGACTCTCCACATGTTACAGCGACTGTGGCAGCACCGTCGAGCCCTGGTGCAATACGTCATGACGTGTAGCCTGGGCCAACGAGATGCAGAGGTGGGGCAGATCACCCTGATGGAGTGATCTCAGATCAAGGACCTATGCACCCTTCTGCACAGTTTCGACATGGCGACGAATATGTTTAGCGCTGACAATGCCATTATCAGCATGACAATTCCAGTCATTTACATGCTGGAGCACACGCTAAACACTATTCGGAGTCAGGGGTTTGGACAACAGGAAGGGGAGGAACTACAGGAGGATTCATATGCGCAACACACAACAACATCACCAAGGTCCAGACGTTCATCATCACCAACGCGGCAGGCATGGGACCATGGGGGACAGGGATCAACAAGGGCGCATAGTAGCAGGCGAAATGTTGAGGAAGGTGCAGGAGAACATGAAGAAATGGAGGACGAACTGTCCATGGACACGGAAGACTCAGCGGATGAGCGAGACCTTGGTCAAATTTCTGTTGAAAGAGGTTGGGGGGAGATGTCAGAGGAAGAAAGAATGGTTAGCACCTCTATGCCACAAACACAGCGTGGACTTGGTCCGCATGGCTGCGCAAGACACATGAGCGCCTTCTTGCTGCACTACCTCCAACATGACCCTCGTATTGTCAAAATTAGAAGTGATGATGACTACTGGCTTGCCACACTATTAGATCCCCGGTACAAGTCCAAATTTTGTGACATAATTCCAGCCATAGAAAGGGACGCACGTATGCAGGAGTATCAGCAGAAACTGTTACTCGATCTTAGCTCGGCTTTTCCACCAAATAACCGTGCAGGTGCAGGGAGTGAATCTCCCAGTTGTAACTTGACAAACCTGGGACGGTCTCGTCATCTTCAACAGTCTACCCGTACCAGTAGCACCGTATCTGGTGCTGGTAACAGCAATTTTATGGAATCTTTTCATAATTTTTTTAGACCATCCTTTGCAAGGCCACCAGAGACAACAAGTCTGACACATAGACAACGGCTGGAGAGGATGATACAGGAGTATCTCCAAATGAACCTTGCTTTGCTTGCCTTGCTCATTTTGGGCTTCAAATCTTGAAAAATGGCCAGAGCTCTCCACTTACGCCTTGGAGATTTTGTGGTGTCCAGCTGCCAGCGTTGTCTCTGAACGTGTCTTCAGTGCTGCTGGGTGTGTGCTGACAGATAAGCGCACGCGTCTGTCCAGTGACAATGTGGACAGACTAACGTTCATCAAAATGAACAAGTCATGGATCCAGAAGGAATTTACTACCCCTGTGTCATCCTGGGGAGAGTAAATGCTTGTGTATTTTGAATGTTGTTGATGCAAATCTACCTGTGAAGTGTACAACTAGGGCACAAGTGCTGCCACTGAAGGAGTGGGTGTGTGTGGGGCCCAATTTTTGGAAAAAAGGGAGACTCCGCTTGGAGTAACCCTTGCTTGCTGTGTTTTTTAAAAGGAGCCAAGATGAACAAGTCATGGTTCAGCAAAGACTTTTCTACCTACCCCGGGGTCATTCTGGGGAGGGTTAAGTATGGCGTATTTTTGAATGTGCTTGATGCAAATCTAGCTGTGAAGTGTACAACTGGGGTACAAGTGCTGCCACTGAAGGGGTGGGTGTGTGTGTGGCCCAATTTTTGGAAAAAAGGGAGACTCCGCTTGGAGTAACCTTGCGGTGTTTTACATGATTTTAGAAGGGCGTGCCATGCCTATATCTGTGTCTCCTCCTCTTTTTCCTTGTCCAGCTCTTTTGTTTTCGCATGAGTATATGCCCTTGTCACTTTCCCATGTGTTTGTGTTGTGTTGTGAGTTGTTTGTCACCTTTTGGACACCATTGAGGGTGTTTTCTAGGTGTTTTTATGTGTTTGTGATTGCCTCCCATTGTTTCCTATGCAGTTCGAGTGGTTCGCAGAACCGGTTCGCCGAACCGAACTCGAACGAGACCTCCGTTCGGCGAACTGAACTCGAGCCGAACCGCGACCGGTTCGCTCATCTCTAGTAGTGAGTAGTTCATGGGAGAAAATGTCATTATATGATGGTAGCTCTGGTACCTATAGTACTACAAGACTTATTTGGGCATGTTTGGCTAGCCACATACCTCCACCCATGGGTGTGTCTCATATGTTATAATGGTCTGTTTGTTTGAGACATAGTCAGTGTATGGAGGTTGTTATACCTCCAGATGGAACCTCTGAGAAAGAGATTTAATTCACTTGTCTGGACCGGGGCAGTGTGTGAAGACTACTGAGAACTCTACAGGGATAATTCTAGGGAGAAGTTGTATCCCAACCTGTGTGCATGTGAAATGGACTGTGATACCGTTTTTTGTTCAAAGGGGTCACCTCAGGTGACCTCACTGAGTTGAGTGACGTCAACTCAGTTCAATGAGGTCACCTGAGGTCATGTTACCTGCGAACACAGATGGAGGACCATGGGAACCTTCAGCTGTGACCACAAAGAAGCTGAGTGATGTCACTGCTCACTGCTGCAGCTCATTCACTTCCTGAAGCTCACACCGGGTGGTCATATTCTATGCCCGCGCGCTGTCACTTCAGATGTAGCAGAATCATCATGGGACCTTGTGTGGATTATGTCGGACCGGTAAGGTTGTTATGGCGGTTAATAAAGGGGTGGAAGAGGGTGTTTTTTTCTGTTATTTCAAATAAAGGATTTTTTTGGTGTTTGTGTTTATTTCTTTTCACTTACAGATTAGTAATGGGGGGGTCTCATAAATGCCTTCCATTACTAATCTAGGGCTTAGTGGCAGCTGTGAGCTGTCATTAACCCCTTATTACCCCAATTGCCACCGCACCAGGGTAATCAGGATGAGTCAGATAAAGTTCCGGGATTGTTGCAACTAATGGATGCAACAATTCTGAGCAGCTGCAGGCTGCTATTTTTACGCTGGGGGCCCAATAAGCATGGGTCTCCCCAGCCTGAGAATACCATCTTCCAGTTATAGGCTTTTTCATGGCTGAGTATCAAAATTGAGGGGACTGCACCCCATGTTTTTAAATTATTTAGAGCTGTAGAGGGGGTAGATCATGTCTTCCTACTCTACCTCATGGCTGCCAGCTACCACTGCCGGCACCAACAACAACTGTTATGCAGGTGTGCCGGGTGTCAGACCCCGGCCGATCAGAAATTGATGACCTATCCGAAGGATAGACTATCGTTAAAGTAGTGGACAACCTCTTTAAATGTCAATACTGCTCCAGGTGGGTCCCTGTGATCACGGGGCCCAGAACAACCGCACCATCTGCTACGCTATTGGTGGCAACCATTTTGAAGCCGAGCATTGGACAATATTTAATTCCTCCTTACCTGCTCCATATTTCATGGTATGGAGCAGCTCCTTTCGACTTTGGTCACTTTGGTGCAATTTGATGTAAAAAGAATTTCTCATCTAAATTCAAGCTACCAAAGGTTGTGCCCACCTTAAAAAGCAATTCTTATCGGTGGGATTTTCCAAAGTTTTATGGTCGATGGAGGATCTCAGAGTTTTAAACCCCAAAGTGATGGCATATCCTAACAATAAGAAATCACTTACTGAGCAGTGAGTAGTGACGTCACTCAGGTTCTTTATGGTCACAACTGAAGGTTCCCATGGTCCTCCATCTGTGTTCGCATTTAACCAGACCCGTGGCCCCCGTGGCCCCATCATTGAATGGTATTTACCAGTGGCACTGTATAGGAAATTATTTTTGCAGGGTGTGGGGGCACCACTGTTCTTTGGCTGCATTATTTGGCCAATGTATGATAATGATTAGTTTCATATCAACTTGCCCGAGAGCCACCATATAAATGCTCCGTTCCATCCACTAAATCAGTTTTCTCACGACACTTTACAAATCATTTAATTTGGAACAGTCTGTCACAAAAATCCCTTTGACATTTGCTCATAGACGATGCGGTGCAGACGTGAGTGGGAGGCTGCCTGTGCCCGGGGCGCTGCGCAGGAAGAGGGGCAGAATGGAGGTCTTGCCTGTACACGTCGAAACAAGGACTCTCTTTAGGAAAGAACGTGGTTCTCTAAAGCCCTGACTTTTCATCAGGGGTAATTACATTAAGAAGCAGAAGTATTTCTTGGCTTTTGCTCTTGTTTTTGGAATGCTTTCACACATTATCAATTTTTCCTTAAAGGGAAATAACATGACAAAAAAGTAGTCATAGAGTCTGCCTTTGTGAAATAATGGTTTGCTCTAACCAGCTCACTTTTTGGAAGCACAATCATTCAGCCATGAAGTGGAGACCCCGTAATGTTACAGAGCGGGGGGCCGAGTGCTGAGGAACAAAGGACAGAAAAATCACCACTGCTCTGCTGACCCCATAACTGACCTCTTCTGGTAACATCAGCACAGACATTGCACCCGCCACGAGCTTCATGACTGAGCAGCTGCAGCCGTACATCACCAAGAATAATGCGAAGCCGTACATCACCAAGCACAATGCCGAGCTGTACATCACCAAGCACAATGCCGAGCTGTACATCACCAAGCACAATGCCGAGCCGTACATCACCAAGAATAATGCGAAGCCGTACATCACCAAGCACAATGCCGAGCTGTACATCACCAAGCACAATGCCGAGCTGTACATCACCAAGCACAATGGGAAGCCATACATCACCAAAAATAATGCGAAGCCATACATCACCAAGCACAATGCAAAGCCATACATCACCAAGCACAATGCGAAGCCGTACATCACCAAGCACAATGCAAAGCCATACATCACCAAGCAAAATGCTGAGCCGTACATCACCAAGCACAATGCGAAGCTGTACATCACCAAGCACAATGCAAAGCCATACATCACCAAGCACAATGCGAAGCCATATATCACCAAGCAAAATGCTGAGCCGTACATCACCAAGCAAAATGCTGAGCCGTACATCACCAAGCACAATGCAAAGCCATACATCACCAAGAATAATGCGAAGCCATACATCACCAAGCACAATGCTGAGCCGTACATCACCAAGAATAATGCAAAGCCATACATCACCAAGCACAATGCTGAGCCATACATCACCAAGCACAATGCAGAGCCGTACATCACCAAGCACAATGTGGAGCCATACATCACCAAGCACAATGCCGAGCCGTACATCACCAAGCACAATGCGTAGCTGTACATCAAGCACAATGCGGAGCCATACATCATCAAGCACAATGACAAGCCATACATCCCCAAGCACAATGCCGAGCCGTACATGCCCACACATGATGCAGAGCCATACATCACCAAGCACAATGCAAAGCCGTATATCACCAAGCACAATGTGGAGCCATCCATCACCAAGCAGAATGCCAAGCAGTACATTACCAAGCACAATGCGGAGCTGTACATCACCAAGCACAATGCGAAGCCATATATCACGAAGCACAATGTGGAGCCATACATAACCAAGCACAATGCTGAGCCATACATCACCAAGCATAATGCAGAGCTGTACATCACCAAGCACAATGCTGAGCCGTACATCACCAAGCACAATGCTGAGCTGTACATCACCAAGCACAATGCCGAGCTGTACATCACCAAGCACAATGCCGAGCCGTACATCACCAAGCACAATCCAGAGCCATACATCACCAAGCACAATGCAAAGCCGTATATCACCAAGCACAATGTGGAGCCGAACATCACCAAGCACAATGCAAAGCCGTATATCACCAAGCACAATGTGGAGCCATCCATCACCAAGCAGAATGCCGAGCAGTACATCACCAAGCACAATGCTGAGCCGTACATCACCAAGCAGAATGCCGAGCAGTACATCACCAAGCACAATGCGGAGCTGTACATCACCAAGCACAATGCGAAGCCATATATCACCAAGCACAATGTGGAGCTGTAAATAACCAAGCACAATGCTGAGCCGTACATCACCAAGCACAATGCTGAGCTGTACATCACCAAGCACAATGCCGAGCCGTACATCACCAAGCACAATGCTGAGCTGTACATCACCAAGCCCACTGTACAGTTTGATGGAGTAAAAAAGCTATGGGGGTATTTTTTGGGGTTCGGCATCTGTCCCTTCGTTCCAGTGAAGAAGATCCTAATGCTCCAGCAAAATACATTGTGGACAATTGTAGCATCCTCCTTCTTGGGAACAATTTGGGGAAAGCAATTTTGTTCTTCTGGATGACTGGGCAAAGATTCCCCAACACAAACATTCCAAAATCTTGTAGAAAGTATAGAAGTAGAAAGTACTGTGTATATATATATATATATATATATATATATATATATATATATATATACAGTATATATCACTGTAGATGTGTATATACTAAAGTTGGTGCAAATGGATGTGCCCGACCTAGACTCTTTCAGGCCATGACAATAGTCTCTGGCCTCTGGATGGGAGCCCTGTGAACCACCTCTTACCTGATGGCATCCATGGCTCTTCTTTTGATTAGCCAGCATAGCACGATGTCATATGTGTATATGTCAGCGATCAGAAAATTGAATCAGTGTAGAATTTTATGAAATTTGCAGATCCCAGTGAATTCAACAATTTCAGATTTGATTTGCCAAAAAGTGCCCGTTTCCATTTTACAAATTGCAGAACATTCTAAAAGAGTATGATAGGAAGAGAAAGTCCTAAATCATTGGACAAATACTCCAGACAATAATATATTGTACAACTACTGCACTGAATAAATACGGTAGGTGGAAAGAGTGATTGATCAGTGATTTAGTGTAGCCGGCATTTGTATTACAATAAGGCCTAAAAGAAAAAGGTTTTGGTACCATGTTAGCCAGTTGAAAAATGATTGATTGCTCTCAGTGAGAGAAACAAAAATAAAATTTTGTAGTTGTGATACCTTTTAATGGCTAACTAAAATAAAAATAAAAATAATTTGTCATGAACAGCACATGAGTCACTCAGATATCCCGCAGCTGTTCGCTGGTTTGTCACAAACACGACTACTCTCTAGCGCCCCTATTGTCTGCAGGCCACTTTTGGTACTGCAGGACAATGCATAAAATGAGGCTGCTGAGCTAATAATGCCAAAAATTGGAGGTCTCACAGCAAGGGTAAATGTATATATCACCGATTCCCGCTAATCGAATATATATATATATATATATATATTCTATATATATATATACCTCGGTACCCTTAATGATAGCACTCCAATAATTCTATGCAATAATAATTACGCTGCCACCACCGGACTTTTCACAGGTAGTCCGGGTACCAGTTACAGATAGCATAAGGCCCTTCGGGATTTTGGATTCGTATATAAAGCATGAGGAAAGAAACTATTAAATTTTATACATTTAATCCGAAAATAGGCAGTGTTTAAAAATTATACAAGAATTTACAAAAGGGAACTACTACAACTACAGTATAGACAGTTACATAAAAATAAAAGGCATAATTGTGAGACTTACTAAACTCGTGCCATAGATGTGACATTTAATTTAGGGAGGGAGGGGCTCCAAGAGAAGAAGATGGTAGAATTCGCCCAGCATCACCCTTACTGATGCCCTCCAGTACTGACTTCCCCCATAATTATTTTAGTTAGCCATTAAAAGGTATCACAACTACAAAATTTTAATTTTGTTTCTCTCACTGAGAGCAATCAATCAATTAGGCCTAAGACACACGGCATGAAAATTGGAGCAAGTGGAATGTGATAAAACATCGCATTCCACTCGGACCAATATTAGCCTATGTGTCAGCACACATGAGCGATTATTTTCTCGGCCCCAATCGGACCGAGAAAACAATCACAGCATGCTGCGGGTGCAATGTGAGTCTCTTTCTCTCGCACCCATTCAAGTCTATGGGGTGACAGAAAGATCGCACTGCACTTGCAGTACACCGGTGCACCGTGAGTGCAGGGCGAGAATGGCAATAGCCGGCTACGGAGGAGAGAGGGAGATAAATCCCTCTCTCTCCTCCTCAGTGCTGGCCCACCCCTCCTCAGTGCCGGCCCGTCCCCTGCAGCTGTGGTCCGATCGCATGATCAGACCTCAATCGCAGTGACACTCGCATGACACTTGGCTCCCACTGTGCTGCTAGCGTGAGCCAAGTGTCATGCAAGGATTGCATTAGTCCCCGTGTGGCCCCGGCCTAACACATTTTCTTTCTGCATTCTTAATGCACTAGATAGCAGCAGCAAGTCAGCACAATAGCTTTTCCAGAAAAAAAACCAAACTGAAATAAGTGTTAGGCTAGAGTAACACTGGCGTATGACTTGCACAGTGCAATACGAGAAAATCTCACATTGCACTTGGGTCTATGTAAGACAATGCTGCAGCTCATATCAGCAAGTTTTTCCTCAGCCCTAATTGGACTGAAGAAAAAAATCGCAGCATGTTGTGATTGTCAGAGAGTCTCCTATCATTCACACCCATTCAAGTCTATGGGTGTGAGTAAAACATCAGACTGCATTCGGATGACATCCAAGTACAGTGCGATATACGCACAGTGCGATATACGCACGATATACGCACAGGCTGACAATGGAGGAGATGGAGAGAGTAATAAATAAATAAAATAAAAAATAAATTGATTTTTAGCAAAAGGCAAATACTCTGAACGTGCTGAAAAAAAACATGTATAACTCTCCGAGGTCTCTTAGGACTGTTCTGAAACCCCCTCAAGCTCAGCTTTAGTAATATCATGGTGACCTACACATATATGGCTATGGGTAAATGGATGATAGCTATTCTTCCCACCTGTGGTGTCACACGGTCTGTACAGTGTATTATGGATTTCTTGCCTTTCTCTATGGCTAAGCAGTGAGCTGTGATGTCCTCTTACTATCAAATGTTACCATAAATTTGCTGCTGCATTCCCTGTCTCTGCTTTTATACAGGCTGATAGTCATTCTGATTGGCTATTCTATACCTTGTGATATAGCTGCAAGGCATTAAGTTGAAGCCGGCCTGAGTGCAACTGAGGTCTTGTGAGAGTCTTCTCTCGCTCATGGAATTTTCTGCAGTGTGTAAAATGGCGGTGGCCAATTTTGCATATTTGTACAAATCAATTTGCAAATTCCGTGAATTCTGCTCATTCCTAAAAATTCAACACAAATTTCATCTTTTCTTTGACGCCTTCAGTAGTCGTCCCCCATTATCTTTACGTTCCATCTACCTTGATATCGTCGTTCCATCTCCTTGATCTCCTAATGAAATCTTTCCTCACTCTTCGCTAACAGGACCAAGGTTTTCAGGAAAGTCGTCCCAATGAGAATGTAAAAAATGTAACTTCAAATTCATCAGATAACCCAAGGCTTTGAAATGTTTCAGCATATTTTCCAAGATGGACTGAAATTTTGGATCTGTAATGCAGTCACTACTTAAGGGTTATACAAAGAGAAGAGTAGTCAGGAAAGCCTGGTCTGGTAACAGGAGGACATGTATGAATACAGGGAATACACTGAGGCGTAGTCAGCTCACAATCTAGGGGTCAGAATTACAGGAAGGCATGTAATAGATTCAGGGAGTAAAGGGAGATGTGAGCAGGTAATGGACCGAGGTCTAAAGCCAGAAGGTCACAACAGGAACTGGGAGCGGGCAGAGAGGAGTTAAACAACGTTCCAGGATCAAAAACAAAGATCATGACACTGGCAGAATACACAGGCCAACAGCATGACAACAGAACCAGAATGTATGACTGGCAAGGTTCTGTGGGAGCATACTCAGTAAAGAAGCAGAGCAATTACCAGGAAGATGAAGCACCTGAGCAATCATTCAACTGGCCAGCTCAGTAGCCCAGGAAAACACAACAGAGCATCTCCTAGTGTGCAAGATGCTCTGCACAGAGGAATTGTGACACTGCCAGATCAATAGTCCAGAAAGACACAGCAGAGCATCTCCTAGTGTGCAAGATGCTCTGCACAGAGGAATTGTGACACTACCAGCTCAGTAGTCCACAAAGACACAGCAGAGCATCTCCTAGTATGCAAGATGCTCTGCACAGAGGAATTGTGACACTGCTAGCTCAATAGTCCAGAAAGACACAGCAGAGCATCTCCTAGTGTGCAAGATGCTCTGAACAGAGGAATTGTGACACTACCAGCTCAATAGTCCAGAAAGACACAGCAGAGCATCTCCTAGTGTGCAAGATGCTCTGCACAAAGGAATTGTGACACTACCAGCTCAGTAGTCCATCTAGGAATGCATGTAATAGATTCAGGAAGTAAAGTGAGACGTGATCAGGTAACGGTCTGAGGTCTAAAGCCAGGAGGTCGCGACAGGAACAGGGAGCGGGCAGAGAGGAATCAAATAACAGTCCGGGGTAAAAAAAAAGATCAGAACACTAACAGGAACACAGGCCAACAGCACAACAACAGAACCAGAATGTACGACTGACAAGGTTCTGTGGGAGCATGCTCAGTAAGAAAGCAGAGCAATTACCAGGAAGATTAAGCACCTGAGCAATCAATCAACCTGCCAGCTCAGTAGCCCAGGAAAACAAAGCAGAACATCTCCTAGTGTGCAAGATGCTCTGCACAGAGGAATTGTGACACTACCAGCTCAGTAGTCCAGAAAGACATAGCAGAGCATCTCCTAGTGTGCAAGATGCTCTACACAGCGGAATTGTGACACTGCCAGCTCAGTAGTCCAGAAAGACACAGCAGAATATCTCCTAGTGTGCAAGATGCTCTGCACAGAGGAATCGTGACACTACCAGCTCAGTAGTCCAGAAAGACACAGCAGAGCATCTCCTAGTGTGCAAGATGCTTTGCACAGAGGAATCGGACAGGATCATTGTTAGCTAGAAATTTCTTCATAACTTCTTTACAAGAATCTCAATCCTTTTCTGAACAGCTTTCATTTTTGTTTTGAACACATCGTCCTTCTTGAGTTTCCAAATATCCGGAACCCACAAAAATTCCTTCCTTCAGTTTTGCTTCAGACAGTCCCTGAAACTTGGTATATGGGTACTTAACAGTCTTTCCTCCTTTCAGTAGAGCTTCCACAAACTGCTTCATCAGTCCAAGCCTAGTGTGGAGGGTGGCAGGAGAACTTTACTGGGATCAACTAAACTTTCCACAACTATGATCTTGTGTCCAGGTTGCCGGGATTGTCTCGTTGGCCAATATTTTTGGCTCCATTGATGAGTGCTGTCCCATTCAGACAAAAATCATGGCTACTTCTTCCTGTGTTAAGAAAATGTTCTCTGCCCACAGCAGCCAATCACAGCACAGCGTCTATTAATTTCTAATCAATCTAATGACGCCAAAATCATTCATCAAAGGTCACGCAATAGGGTCAAAGTCAGTATTTGTGACAAAACTGTACGTGATGGATTTTTTCCCATATTTTTACCAAATTCATAGATCGAAACTATAAAAAAATTACCGTTTTTTTCACTTTATAAGACGAACTTTTGTTCCCCCAAATTTTGGGGGAAAGTAGGGGGTGCGTCTTATAAACCGAAGATACGGGGGGGGTGTACATATACTTCAGGGTCCGCTCTGGAGCGATGCTGGGGCAGGTGACAGCTGCGGGCGGCAGCGTTAGATCTCCTGCTTCCGCTCATATAATATGCACAGCCGCTGTCCATCAGCGTGGTGCTGAAACCGCATCACGCTGAGGGGCTGGGGCAGCGTGGCATATTATATCTGCCTGTGCTCCCTTTGATCGCACATGATCCCCCTGTGTTAGATATGGCTCCCGTGCTACTGCTCATAGTAAAATAAAAAAAGCTTTACTTACCTCCAGCGCTGATCTCCCGGTCTCATGCTGCTACTGTCTGTGATAAGGCACGCAGAGATGATATCACTCTGCCGTGCCGATCACATGACCGGCAGCAAGAACCAGGAAGTGGAGGAGGGAGGACTCGGAGCTCAACTGCGAGGAGGGAGACACAGGGATTACAGCGCTGAGAAGGTAAGGAAAGTGTTTTATTTTATTATGGGCAGCAGCATGGGGGGCATATCTAACACAGGGGAGATGTGCCATCTATAATGGCCATTGGCTGCAGCATGGGGGGCATATCTAACACAGGGGAGATGTGCCATGTATAGTGGCCATGGGCAGCAGTATGGGGGCCATATCAAACACAGGGGAGGTGTGCCATCTATAGAGGCCATGGGCAGCAGCATGGGGGGCATATCTAACACAGGGGAGGTGTGCCATCTCTAGTGGCCATGGGCAGCAGCATGGGGGGCATATCTAACACAGGGGAGGTGTGCCATCTATAGAGGCCATGGGCAGCAGCATGGGGGGCATATCTAACAAAGGGGAGGTGTGCCATCTATAGTGGCCATGGGCAGCAGCATGGGGGGCATATCTAACACAGGGGAGATGTGCCATGTATAGTGGCCATGGGCAGCAGTATGGGGGCCATATCAAACACAGGGGAGGTGTGCCATCTATAGAGGCCATGGGCAGCAGCATGGGGGGGCATATCTAACACAGGGGAGGTGTGCCATCTATAGAGGCCATGGGCAGCAGCATGGGGGGCATATCTAACACAGGGGAGATGTGCCATCTATAGGGGCCATGGGCAGCATTCATGGGGGGCATATCTAACACAGGGGAGATGTGCCATGTATAGTGGCCATGGGCAGCAGTATGGGGGGCATATCAAACACAGGGGAGGTGTGCCATCTATAGAGGCCATGGGCAGCAGCATGGGGGGGCATATCTAACACAGGGGAGGTGTGCCATCTATAGTGGCCATGGGCAGCAGCATGGGGGGCATATCAAACACAGGGGAGGTGTGCCATCTATAGAGGCCATGGGCAGCACACATGGGGGCCATATCAAACACAGGGGAGGTGTGCCATCTATAGGGGCCATGGGCAGCACAGGGGGACGTGTCCCAGCACAAGGGGGCTATATTCAATATAAGGGGGCCATATCCAGATTAAGGGGGGCTAACTTTAGGATGGGGGCTATGAGGAACATATACCCTATATGATTTGTTAGACGGACACTGGCATTATAAAATGGACTCCATTTAACATTAAAAAAAAAAAATCTCTTTTCCTTCACCAAATTTGGGGGTGCGTCTTATAATCAGGTGCGTCTTATAAAGCGAAAAATACGGTATGTCTTTTAAGATTTTTTTACCTGTGTTATTAATCTCTTGAATACAAAAACTTATTTTTCTCATACACAGAATACTGTGATTTCTGGACAGCGCTCCCCACCTTCCCCGGCCAGCTGGAGCTCTAACCCCTGACCACGAGAGATTTTAGAGATTTTTAGGAATCCAGCCAGAACATACTGCCAATATCAACAGTTCATGAGAGGAATCAGATCCAGGAAGATAGAAGATTGGAGTTTCATTTAGTATAATAGGAAGCAATAAGT
This sequence comes from Anomaloglossus baeobatrachus, assembly GCF_048569485.1. Classification (NCBI taxonomy): domain Eukaryota; kingdom Metazoa; phylum Chordata; class Amphibia; order Anura; family Aromobatidae; genus Anomaloglossus; species Anomaloglossus baeobatrachus. The sequence goes on along the minus strand of NC_134356.1, from coordinate 653,644,435 downwards.
CACTATAAAGAGAACAATATATGAGTGATAGTCAGAATTCTAGGCAGGGGATCGTTCCTTAAAGGGACAGTACGTATATGAACCACCAGTTGTCCATTGAGACATAAAGACAAAATAAGGCTATAAAAAGATTTTGTATCTCCGCCAACCCTCATGTCTCTTTTTAATCTCAGTATGGAGTATCTGACAGTCCAGAAATTCTTTATTTCTAGCACTTGTTAGAATGATAAAAAGTCTCAAAACGTAATGATTGTTCTATAAAAAAGAAGCATAAAGGACATGTGCCTTTCATTGCTTTTTATGGATGAGGCAATGAAAACCAGGACAACAAAATATGCTAAAACAGTGTCACGGGGTGTGACGGGATCACTTGAGATGGGAGCCTAAACTGGTTCTCAGTCTAGGGCATGGGTCCCCAATTCCAGTCCTCATGGGCCGCCAACAGTGCATGTTTTCAGGATTTCCTTATTATTGCACATGTGATAATTTAATCACCTGCACAGTTGATGATTCCAACACCCATGCAAATGCTAAGGAAATCCTGAAAACATGCACTGTTGGCGGCCCTCGAGGACTGGAGTTGGGGAACCCTAACTGACTCTGATACCAACGATATGTTGTAAAGTGACAATGTTTGGGCCGCCTTCCTTGCCCTCGCTCTAGAACAAACCTGGTCTAGTGGCCCCCTCCCTCCAGCCACGAGAGGGTTGGGACAGGAATGGTTAATCACACACAAATAAATAGACAGGGAGAAAACCAAAACACAAACTCACAGCAATCATTCACAGAGGTATAGACAATACGTGATCAGGAGGACTAAAAAAAGTGAGGAAGTTATCAGACAAGAGTATTTCCACAACACACCAAACAGCACACAGATGTTCACCAGCAACTGGATAACAAAGCACAAGAACTGGGATCACATAAAGCTATCATCGGCATGGGAGAACAGGCTCCACCATCTTAAAAAGGGCGAAGGTCACTGCGATAGGTCTCCTGCAACATGTGACTTAAGCAGTAATCCACAGGCTAGCAGAAAATAACTACTGCAAGCCCGATTACTAACAGGAGCACAGCTGGTCAATGCCCGAGCCTGTCTGTGCAACTCAAAAGCGGAATCGTATGGACTGTCTGACACTATTGTGTGAACAGAGTCAGATGTAGTTCTGATACTCGGCGAATTTTGAGCCAGACAAAAGTGACAAACAGTTATTTATATCCTGACTCCCATCCTTAATATATGCACTCTCAGATACTTATATGGATCCGGCATTTTGGACCCTTCTTTGCTCTAAAGGTGACCAAACACCTTAGTTAACAGTTGGCCACTTGCTCTTTCAGCCGACAACTCTGATCCCACTACCTCATGCACATGCACGCTCAGGTCGACCAAGCATGCATGTGTTTTCAATACGGAAAGCAGAGTAATCACTGAGAGAACGAAAGAATTCGACACTAAAATTTAGGCACAGGCAGTTGGAAAGCCCCATATTAGATGGTCAGCTGGGTTCAGCCAACTATAATGTTTATGGGACATTAAATGGTCCTGTCTGTGCCTATAAATATGTATTTTGTACATGATGTAAATGCCGCTGTTCGCCTGAATTTGGTAACATTTTTCCTTTGCTTCTGCTCTTCTCTGTTCGAGAGATATGGCTCTTTCTTCCTTGTATATAAATCCAGGTTTTTTAGCCAACTAGGAGTGGTCCTCAAGTAGACGCCCACAGAGAAGAGACAATGAGCACACCCCTATGGCTAAAAAGAATAGATTTATAAACAGGGAAGAAGGGACCGTATCTTGGATTTGGTTTGGATGTGTAACATAATAGTGGGGGGGGGGCATAGAAAATACCACTTAATATACAGCTTCCTGATGTCATTTGTTAAAGGGAACGTGTCATCATAAAATATTGTTTAAATCAGGTCTTTATGTTGAACGTAATTTTTAAAATGTTTTATAATATTTTCTTCTGTCTTTCACATTTTTTTCCTTTTAAAAGCCCCCCCCACCCCCCCGAAACTTACAACACCTACCAAGTCTTAAAAGTCTTATAATGGACTCTACTTCCTGCTCTGTACAGATTATTTTCAGAAATTTTCAGAAATCTCATTATCTTCAGAGACAGTATTACGATGATAATATAGTATCCACCATCCACAAGATGTTATGTCACAAATCAGCTCTTCCTACTTCTATTTAGTGACTGATATCACCTCGATTTACAGAAGATAACATTATATCCACCATTCACAATAGGTGATGTCACAGCTCACTTCCTCCTCCTCCTGTACCCTGACTGATAACCTCTTTATATAAAATATATTCCATAGGATCCATCATTCACAATAGGTGATGTCACAGCTCACCTCCGCCTCCTGTACAATGACTGATAACACCTCTATATACAGTAGATAACACAGGATCCATCACTCAAAAGAGGTGAAGTCACAGCTCACCTGCCCCTCCACCTCCTGTACAATGACTGATACCTCTATATACAGTAGATAACACAGGATCCACCATTCAGGATAGGTGATGTCACAGCTCACCTCCTCCCCCACCTATACAATAACTGATAACACCTCTATATACTGTAGATAACACAGGATTCACTATTCATAATAACTGATGTCACAGCCCACCTCCTCCCCTTTCTGTACAATGACTGACAACACCTCTATATACAGTAGATAACACAGGATCCACCATTCACAATAAGTGATGTCACAACTCACCTCCTCTCTCCCTACTGTATAATGACAGATAACACCTCTACATATAGTGGATAACACAGTATCCACCAGTCAGAGTAGCTAATGTTACAGCTCATCTCCTCCCCCTCCTGTACAATGGCTGATAACACAGGATCCACCATTCACAGTAAGCAATGTCACAGCTCACCTCCTCTCCCTATTGTACAATAACTGATAACACCTCTATATACAGTAGATAACACAGGATCCACCATTCACAATAGCTGATGTCACAGCTCACCTCCTCCCCCCCCTGTACAATGACTGATAACACCTCTATATACACAAAAAAATACATTGAAAATGAAGGCCTGATTTAAAGAGAGGGTCGTTTTCTGATGACACATTTGCTTTAAAAGTTGCTATGTCTGCGAAAGAGGAATGACTGGGTAAGAAGATGGATGAAAACATTCCCAGAAATCATGATGATCATGACCGAGATCCCTGAAGACCTCGACAGTAGAGGAACAATGAGGATAAATAGCCGCCGTCCGGTCACCGGGACACAGACAGGATCCTGCCTCCGGCCGCTCCTGCGCTGTACTCGCCGCTGATTGATTAGCAGCCAAATCAGAAATGTTCAATGTTATCGGTGACAGCACATGGAAAAATATTTATCTTGGCTCAAGATTTAGAAAAAGACTTCTATCAGGCGGCACTGAGGTCACAACATTATATTTCATACATTTATAGGGGAGGCTTCATTTGGAACCAATTAATATAATATTAATGTAAAATTGCAAAGTGAGAATTCTCCATGTGTGATCTTGCTTATTAAAATACTGTCCCCTTTCCATTGTGATACTGTCGCGGGCGGAGGAGGGGACGCTGCGCTCTCCCACTGCTCGGGTACGGCTGCCGCTGCTGCTGCGGCCTCTGCTGCTCGGTGGCTCGAGCGATGGGCCGGATCCCGGGGACTCGAGCGGCGCTCCTCGCCCGTGAGTGAAAAGGGGGATTGGTTTGGGGGATTTATTGTCCGTGACGCCACCCACGGTTGTGGTGATTGTGTGGACACCACCGCTGCTCTGTATGGGGATCCCGGGAGCGGTGACAGGGAGCAGCTTTGTTGTTATTTCTCCCCTCCGTGGGTAGGGGATTGATTGTCTTGGGGCCCAGTGATGGGGTAGGGATGGATGGCAGGCCGGGTGCGGGGCCTGGTGAGGTGCAGGGTCGCGGGGGCAGCGCTGTGCCGTACGGCACGGTTGTACTCACTCAGCCTGAGACGTTGACACAGTTCTCGGTAAAACACACGGCTGGAAAGACGGTTCTCACGGACGGCTGCTGTTGCTTTTCCCCGGTAGTTAACGGTGACTGTCTCTTTCCCTGCACCTAGTACTTCTGTTGGTTGCGATGGGTTCCCACCGGTAACCCGCTCCCCGACCTGGATATGGGCCGGAGGAGCCCCTCTTTGCCCGCAGGCGCTGGCCCTGAGAAACTGGTGCCTTGGCGGTGGCGGTGTCTCTCTCATACGGTTGGACTATTGCCTTCAATCGGGACTTAGTTGTTTAGAGACCCGGGGGTCCCCTTCACTGACGGATTTGGCAAATTCACGGCGACTCCTAGCCTTGCCGGGATCCGAAAGTCCCCTGCCAATGGTGCTGGCTTCTCCTTGTGTACCGGTCCGGTACCGCCGGGCCACCACCCGTCCACGGTCCTCACGGCAACTCCGATAGGCCACTCCTGCAGATGGTCACCGCCGTCTGCTAACGTTGCTGTATCAGTCCGGGGCACACACCCGGACTAACTTCAGGCTCCTCTTTTACTACTTTCCTAGCTTCACTCTAACTCCTTTCTCTTCCTCCTCCAAAACTTATCTGCCAGTTTTCCCTCCTCCAGGACTGTGAACTCCTTGGTGGGTGGAGACCAACTGCCTGGCTCCTCCCCCTGGTGTGGACATCAGCCCCTGGGGAAGGCAACAAGGATTTCTGGTCTAGCTTAGGTGTACCTAACCGGGGTGTAGGGTGTGGTGATGTCATTACCTGTGACCCCTGGCTTGCCCAGGGCGTCACAATGCCCTGCCAGGATCAACACTTGTAGGACTTGTAGGACTGTGGAACTGTGTATCTGTAAGATTGTGAAGCTGTGCACTTGCAGGACTGTGGAGCTGTGCACTTGTAGGACTCTGGAGTGTGTACTTGCAGGACTGTGGAGCTGTGCACTTGTAGGACTGTGGAGCTGTGCACTTGTAGGACTGTGGAGCTGTGTACTTACAGGACTGTGGAGCTGTGCACTTGCAGGACTGTGAAGCTGTGCACTTGCAGGACTGTGAAGCTGTGCACTTGTAGGACTGTGAAGCTGTGCACTTGCAGGACTGTGAAGCTGTGCACTTGTAGGACTGTGAAGCTGTGCACTTGTAGGACTGTGAAGCTGTGCACTTGTAGGACTGTGAAGCTGTGCACTTGCAGGACTGTGAAGCTGTGCACTTGTAGGACTGTGAAGCTGTGCACTTGCAGGACTGTGAAGCTGTGCACTTGCAGGACTGTGAAGCTGTGCACTTGCAGGACTGTGAAGCTGTGCACTTGTAGGACTATGAAGCTGTGCACTTGTAGGACTGTGAAACTGTGCACTTGCAGGATTGCAGGACTGTGAAGCTGGGCACTTGCAGGACTGGAGCTGTGCACTTGTAGGACTATGGAGCTGTGCACATTTTTTTTACTACGTTTGATTTTTTACTCTTTGGATAATTGAGAGTGTCATGAATCTTGCTGTGGAGGTAATTGAAGGTATTTCCCCCTTTATTTTAGGATTTGCACATAGATGTGGACTCCCCCCTGAACCCTGCCTCCTGCGCTGTCCTCACTCATTCCTCCCCCTCCTTTATTGTTGCTACAAGTCCGGTCCAGGCAGATGTCCATGGTAATTCCCATCCCACGCCTTTCCCCAGTGAGACCCCCGCGCCCCCCCCACTCCTGCTCCGAGGAATATTGTCTGCACCACAATAAGAAATAAAGTGCATGGGAAACAAGGAACATCATTCTGCATCACTGGATGTCACAGGGGACGGAATAAGACGTAACACTGCTGAGTACTGTGTCCTACCAAAAATCCTGACCACAAAATGTTCCCATTTTAATAAATAGCCACAAGTGAGATTCCCATAGATCCGGCTCTAATCTTATATATCAGAATCTGACAGGTCGCCAGCTATAGGCTATTCCCATAGTAATATTAATACTGTTATGACATGAGCTGCGGTCATCACCCCGCAGCCACAAAAAGACCCAAAAACATCACTCAATGTTTTTTAAAGGGGAAACTCACCCAAATTAAAACCTTATGTGAGGTCATCTATCCAGTCCCGGCAGTGTGAGATGACATCGATGTGGGTCCCAGAGCTGGTACGAATTAGATGAACTTACAGGAAGGAATCATGGCAGTCTGCCTCGGCCTACATATTCTATTTGTCATCTAGGGCTGTCTCGATCAATTACAACAACATTTAAAACAGTTGGAGCGGGAATGTGTGACCATCGCTCCATTTAGATTTCTCACTGTAGTTGTGCAGTTCTGAGAAAAAGAGGCCTGAGGACCCTCGTTCTGGTGGTCGGTGGTCCTGACCATGGGGCCAGCTATTGATCAGCATTCCCTTGGTGTTTAAATATGTGGCACCCCAGTGGTCATGACGTTGTTCTCCTCACCAGGGGGGCAATGCTATGCCTGGAAGCAGCGGGGAAAATCTCCATGTCAGGTACAATTGCACACAACACTTCCTAACTCGGCCCAGAAGGGGGAGCTCAAGTCCTGTTTGGAACGCGCTTCCTTGTGCATTCTGGGATGGGGAGGGAGTTAGACACAGGAACAGGAAGAGGGACCTCAGAACACGAGAGGCGAGTAAAGAGAACGGTCGCTGTTAGAGAGCTGCTGTCTAAGCTTTCCAGGACCGAGCACAAGAACCAGGACACCAGGGTCCTCGACTTTCGGGAGCAGTAAAACCCGGACAGCAGGAGATTCCACATCTCCTGGCTCACCAGAGACCCCCAAGGCGCAGTAGCACTATAGAGCCCAAAGCCGCAGGAATACAAGCGGGCCCTGCATCCGGGTTGCGCTGCCCGCCACAAGGGGCAAGGCATATAGCATCTAGGAAGAGGGATGCTGTGCAGCTTCAGGCCACACTGACCCATACAGAGAGCGCACTACGGAAGGCTTCCAACCCACCTGGCAAAGAGAGATTCCTCACTGCTACCAGGCTGATCGGACCACTGTAACTCGGGACCAGAACAACTGACCAGTAAAAGGTAAAAGAAACTACTGACCTGTGTTGTCCAATTATTGTCGGCATCCTCAGTCCTGCACCCCAGCACACCACCATAGGCTGCCACCCCCATCATCCTCCCTGGGGCCTGCTCTACCTGTGAGGAGCAGAACCATCCGCCCCGGAGGACAGCACCCGCAGCGGCAGCTATTCCCTGGCCGTGTACCACAGGTGCTTGAATATTTCCAATGCGAATGCTCCTTATGCTCTGGAGTCTCTCTAGACCCCAGAAATATGGGGTGATAAAAAAAATAAAGAACACTCACCTCACTGCTTATTGGTCCCACCACAGCAGCTTGCTGTCTGGTGCTCCACTTACATCTTCTACTGGTGTCTTCACTAGGGGCTGGGGCTTCTGGTACCAAGTAGGCCTCAGAAATCACAATGGCAGAACATCATGACACGTGTTGACCGAAATCTAATTGGTTTCTCCTGCTACGAATGTCAAGACGTCATGGCTCCATGAATGACTGGGGTCTAATTGGTTCCTCCAGCTACATACGTCAAGACGTCATGACCCCATGTAATTACGCACGTTGCTCGAGGTAGTGTTGACCTCGGGCAATGTCCATCATGCCGTCCTGCTATTGTGACTTCTGTGGCCTACTTCCAGGGCTTCTATCACCGAGTGAAGATACCAGTTTACGCTCACATTGTCCAAGCAACTGACTACTTAGATCTCAGGCGGCAACAGATGCCACAACATCATGACACACGTTGTGACATGCAGACACTTGTCACAATGACACCACGCCTATCTTAACATCTGAGGTCTATTCACCACCAGAAGTGGAGTGGCGAATGAAGATTGAGGATGGAGGCGTGAGACGAGGCGCAGAGCATTGGACAAGTGGACATATAAGCAGGGAGGTATTTTTATTCCTATTAGTTTACTCACTTGCCCAGTAATTTGCTTTGATTTCTGTAGAATTTTTAGGCAAATTCGATTCTCCTCGAACAGATTCCCTCATCTTTAATGTATATGCTTCTTTTGAATACATAATATATTTTTCGATGTTATGGCGGCGGATACCGTCATAATATAGCGTCATCAAGTGATTGAAATTGTATTACATTACTGTGTTGCTAGTCACTAATGACAAATTGTGAGGCAGGATAGGCAAGCGTTCACATACCAGGAGAGAATATCAAGGGTTAAGGGGATAAACAGAGGTGTAGTCAGGTCACAGACTGAAGTCAGAATACCTCAAGGGTAGGGGATAAGAGCAAAGGGGCTAAACAAATGGTCAGAATGAGGTTCAAGGTCCGGCAGCAATAGATCAATCAGAGCACAGGAGTACAGGCCTACAAGCACCACTGAGCAGAATGCTACAACTGGCAGAGGTCTGGGAGAAAGTGTTCAGCTAAGTAGCTGGGCAATCACTGAGAACAGGGAACACCTGAATAACCCAGCACCTCCCAGAATCAGATTGGACACCTGAGCTGTCAATCACCAAACTGACAGGTCAGCATATCCTGATTCCATAGTTACAGCAAACAGTCACTCATTGCGTCCTAAACACACTGAGTGGAGAAGGAATCGTAACAATTACATTGTATTGTACTCCTTCACTGCCTCATGGAGCCGTGCGTGTGCGGATCCCTCAAGCCATGTCTGAGCTATAACAACTTCAGCTTAATTGTGCTGTGTTGAGCCAGAGGCGCATGAGGACAGAAAATACAAAAACACGGTATCACATAATGATTGTCAGTCTGCCAACACAACTGTTATGCCTGCTGCACGGAAATCAGCTGTGTTTTCGTCATACAGAACGCAGCACAGGATCCCTGGGGGGACTCATCCAAATGTAATACCATCCAATTCTTCGACAGTGACGCTAATTCTATCCAAGTCTATAATACTCTAATAAGCCTTTTTTAAGAAAATCATATCAATTGCTAAATTACACACACATATTATATATATATATATATATATGGTATAGACTCCATTTATTAGGCAGAAAGGAGCCTCATGATCCCCATGACCCTAGGAACCACCAGTGAAATGCCAGCATAAAGGAGAGCAGGGCTCTGCAGCACTAAGGAGAAGCAGGGTGCTGCTGCGAATTGTAGTTTTAGCTGAGCATGAGAGACCATCGACCCAGATCTCTGTGGCTTTCAGAATAGAGGGGTAAAGGCATATGAAAAAAAGACACAAAGGTACAAGTAAGAAACCTAATGGCTTACTTTATGTATTAATTGTAGTTATGCTGATATTGTGCTTTGCGAAAAATAATGTCATTATGGGGCTAACCTTTTAAATACCATTGATTTACACCTTTATAACTTTGTAGTTATATTGTGTTTTCAGCTGGCACCTGTTCACACCTGTTGGATGTGCGGATCAGTCTTTTTGATATATTTGTAGTGCATTTCATTCTGACTGAGCACTCTGCCCTATAACCAGGCTGTGTCCATCCTCCTTTATAGCTCGATCCTTTGTGCCCAGACATAATAATAATAATAATAAGTTTTATTTCTATAGCGCCAACATATTCCGCAGCGCTTTACAATTAAGAGGGGACGTGTACAGACAATATGAGACAATACAAAATAACGTATCAAGATACCAGGAGGAGTGAGGGCCCTGCTCGTAAGCTACAGTCTATGAGGGAATAGGGGAGGCACAAAAGGTGAATGGGGGGGAGAAAAGCTTGTTATATATGGTCCAGCCATCGATTTAATAGGGGATTCAAAACCATCTGCATGAACCCGTCATTGGCCAGAATTTATACAGGTTCAGGGGACAAGAATTGGAAGTAAATTTTTGGGAAGGGCAGAAAGGGACTAGATTAGATCAGGGCAGTGAGGGGATAGGCTAGTCTAAAGAAATGCGTTTTTAGTGCCCGCTTAAAGGTGTGGATGTTGGGAATTAATCGTATTTCTCTTGGTAGTGTGTTCCAGAGCATAGGCGCAGCTCGTGAGAAATCTTGCAGACGGGAGTGGGAGGTTCGAATTGTTGAGGATGTCAGTCTTAAGTCATTAGCAGAGCGGAGGGCACGGGTGGGGTGATAGACAGAGATGAGGGAGGAGATGTAGGGCGGTGCGGAACCGTGGTGAGCTTTGTGAGTGAGAGTGATAAGTTTATGTTGGTTTCTGTAGACATGTAGGTTTTAAACCCAGGTAGAGGCATTTCAAGTTAGGGTTCCAGTATACAAGAGATCACCTTGTCGTGGTTATGGGGCTCACATGCATTGGCCAATATGTAATCTAAGTATCTCTTTATTCAAATATTCCTATAGCAGTAATGCAATACCAGAATTCCCTTATTCAATGTTAGCAATTTAGAGTGCGGCTGTATGAATTTTTGTAGTTATATTGTGTTCTCAGCTGGCACCTGTCCACACCTATGGGATGTGAGGGTCATTCCTTTCCTCTAATATATAAAGCTGAATGTGTGTATGTATGTATGTATGTATGTATGTATGTGTGTGTGTGTGTGTATGTATGTATGTCCGGGATTGGCATCTGCATCATCACACCTACAGCCACAAAATTTTGCACACTCACACTTCTGGACCCCGAGAGCGTCATAGGCTATGTTGTGTGGTGAAATTTTAACCCCGCACGTTCCAATTTACCAATCAATTTTGCCCCTATCTACATAATGGGGAAAAAGTGAAACGAAAAGTGTATCCGCACCGTCGCATTTACAATCACAAAATTTTGCACAGACACCTCATGTGACCCAGGGAACATCATAGACTATGTTTTGACAGGAAAATGTAACCCCGCGCTTTACAGTTACTCTCCAAAAAACATGGCTCAATTAAAGTAAATGGAGCCTGGAGCTACAGGTTATTAGTAGGAGCTGTGATTGGTTGCTATAGGAACAAAAGACATTCATAGTATAAGAAGCTTATCTGTGAGGTAATAAGATGTCGCTGGGGAGATGGATAGAGAGAGACAGACAGACAGAGACAGACAGAGAGATAGAGACAGACAGGGAAAGAGACAGACAGAGACAAACGGTGAAAGAGACAGACACAGACAGACGGTAAAAGAGACAGACACAGACAGACGGTGAAAGAGACAGACAGAGACAGACGGGGAAAGAGACAGACAGAGACAGACCTGGAAAGAGACAGACCTTGAAAGAGACAGACCTGTAAAGAGACAGACCGAGACTGACCTGGAAAGAGACTGACAGGGACAGATACAGGCAGACAGGGAAGGAGGAGACAGCCAGGGAGACAGACAAAGATAGATGGGGAAAGACACAGACCTTGATAGAGACAGACAGGGAAAGAGACAGAGAAATAGAGACAGACAAGGAAAGAGGCAGACAGGGAAAGACACAGACAAAGAGACGGGGAGACACACAGGGAAAAAGACATGCCTGGGAAAGAGACAGACCTAGAAAGAGACAGATGGGGAAAGAAACAGCGAGATTGAGACAGACAAAAAAAGAGACAGACAGAGACAGGCAGACGGGAAAGAGACAGATGGGGAAAGAGACAGACGGGGAAAGAGACAGATGGGGAAAGAGACAGATGGGGAAAGAGATAGACGGAGCACATTACTTGGCCAATTTAGTTAAATCTGTGTGGAATATCCGTGGTGTTGAAATATATGTTGTGAAATGCTTCTATTAGCTCAATTTTTGCCTTTTAATAATTACATTTCTATCTATTTGTTTTGTGGTTTTTGTGTGCAGAATACATTTTTGTTAACACATTCCATTTTGTTAACAACAGTTATTAACCCAGGCGAAGTCGGGTAGCACAGCTGGTATATATATATATATATATATATATATATATATATATATATATATATTATATATATGCTAGAAACTATTTTTTAGGCGGAGACAAGCCTCATGTTCCCTTTGGCCCTAGAAGCAACCAGTGAAATATCCAGCACATAGGAGATCAGAGGGAAGGGCACTGCAGAACTGAGGAGAAGCAGGGTGCTGCTGCGATATGTAATTTTAGCAGAGGACAATTGACCCAGATCTGTTCAGCTTGAAGCACGGAGGGGCAAAAGCATGTGAAAAAAGACACAAAGGTATAAGTAAGAAATCTGATGTTGGGCTTACTCTGATATTGTGCTTTGCGAAAAATAAGGCGATTGTGGGGATAATCTTTTAAATACCATTGATTTAAAACTGCCTAAACAACAATCAAATCTCCATTAGCAGTTCCCGAGGTTTTACTTTAATACACACAAGTTTTTGAAGCAAAAAGACCCTGGTGCCAAATCTTGTTCACAAAACCTACCTCAAAAACCTCCTCGTCAAGTAATCGTGTCCCAAACAGGGTGACGCCATCTGTGCTAATGATAGGATCATCACCCCGGTCCAGGTAATGCGTCTGCTTCTTCTCACAGTCAAGTACCATGGTCACATTTTTTCCTTCTACACTAAGTGCAATTCGATGCCACCTATAGGAGACAATGAATGATGATTATGAAGGTCATATTCGTGAGAAATATCAGCACATAACATAAATGAACACATCAATTAGGAAAAAATAATTTGTAGTTACCAAAAACCCTAATTATATATATATACAGTAAATATGAGGGAGGAGGAGGGGGATGCAGCTGCAGTTTTCACAGTATTTCAGTTAAAAAAAAAAGCATAAATGATAAAAGTGAAAGGAGCCAAACTGTAAAACGCTACTAAGTCTTAGTCTGCGTTACTAAGTCTAATGAATGCTAAAGGATGCAGTGGTGGTATGAGTAAAGACGCCCAAAGACCCCTCAGTATATAAGACCCAGAGTAGGTGGGGGCCCTTTCCTAAATGTACCAAGGTTGGCGGGCAGATTTTAGTTGGTGTATTTGCTTAAAAAGTCATTTTTGGATTGTGATGATTCTAATACATGCCAATGCAGATCTGGAATTTTTTGCAAAGTGAAAGCGTGTTGGATAAGAAATGACTTTGAAGTAAAGTGGAGATAAATAGTCGGTGGAGACGGGACATCTGGTCTTTATCTAGTGAGGAAAGCCTCTTAACAAAAATAATATCCTACTATCATCTTGAAAAGCGTGACACTCATCCGTTAGACTGTCGGCATGCTGCTACCTGCTACACAACACTCTAATTCCAGGGAATGTCTTATGTGTTATGTGAGATACTTCACATTCTGAGACAATATCATTCTCTACTGAGCATAAGACACTTATAATTATTCCAACTATCTATATGTGCAAAAGTATAACTACTATAATACTGCCCCTTGTACAGAAATATAACTACTATAATACTGCCCCTATGTACAGGAATATAACTACTATAATACTGCCCTCTATTTACAAGAATGTAACTACTATAATACTGCCTCCTATGTACAAGAGTATAACTACTATAATACTGTCCTCTATTTACAAGAATATAACTACTATAATACTGCTCCCTATGTACAAGAATATAACTACTATAATACTGCCCACTATGTACAAGAATATAACTACTATAATACTGCCCTCTATGTACAAGAATATAACTACTATAATACTGCCCCTATATACAAGAATATAACTACTATAATACTGCCCCTGTGTAGAAGAATATAACTACTATACTACTGCCCCTATGTACAAGAATATAACTACTATAATACTGCCCGCTATGTACAAGAATATAACTACTATAATACTGCTCCTATGTACAAGAATTTAACTACTATAATACTGCCCTCTATTTACAAGAATATAACTACTATAATACTGCTCCTATGTACAAGAATTTAACTACTATAATACTGCCCTCTATTTACAAGAATATAACTACTATAATACTGCCCCTATGTACAAGAATATAACTACTATAATACTGCCCCCTATGTACAAGAATATAACTACTATAATATTGCCCCTATGTTCAAGAATATAACTACTATAATACTGCTCCTATGTACAAGAATATAACTACTATAATACTGCCCTCTATTTACAAGAATATAACTACTATAATACTGCCCCTATGTACAAGAATATAACTATTATAATACTGCCCCTATTTACAAGAATATAACTACTATAATACTGCCCCTATGTACAAGAATATAACTACTATAATACTGCCCCTGTGTATAAGAATATAACTACTATAATACTGCTCCTATGTACAAGAATTTAACTACTATAATACTGCCCCTATGTACAAGAATATAACTACTATAATACTGTTCCTATGTACAAGAATTTAACTATTATAATACTGCCCCTATGTGCAAGAATATAGCTACTATAATACTGCCCCTGTGTATAAGAATATAACTACTATAATACTGCCCCTATGTAGAAGAATATAACTACTACAACACTGCTCCTATGTACAAGAATTTAACTACTATAATACTGCCCCTATGTACAAGAATATAACTACTATAATACTGCTCCCTATGTATAAGAATATAACTATTATAATACTGCCCCTATGTACAAGAATATAACTATTATAATACTGCCCCCTATTTATAAGAATATAACTACTATAATAATGCCCCCTATGTACAAGAATATAACTACTATAATACTGCCCCCTATGTACAGGAATATAACTACTATAATACTGCTCCTACATGCAAGAATATAACTACTATAATACTCCCCTCAATGTACAAGAATATAACTATTATAATACTGCCCCCTATTTATAAGAATATAACTGCTATAATTCGCCCCCCTATTTACAAGAATAAAGCTATATAATACTGCCCCTATGGACAAGAAAGTAACCCCACCAAACCTCAGCGCTGATGATCTGGTCATTTATTTCCAAGGAGAAATCAACCATATCTTTCGGGACTTTTTTGCCCTTCCCTCCCTCACCTCAAATTCACTTTCCACCTTTGAACCTGTGGCAGATGACGAGGTTACCTGTCTCCTCGCTTCTTCTCATCTAATTACCTGCCCAGTGACCCTATTCCCTTGTATTTCCTTCAGTCTTTCTCCTCGGCGGTCACTACCCACCTAACTAAAATATTTAACCTCTCTTTCTTCTGGAATCTTTCCCTCCTCATTGAAACCTGCCGTCATAACGCCTTTACTTTAAAATGATCTCTCTACCAGAACTGCGGCTAATTACAGACCGGTCTCTAATCTTCCCGTCATCTCTAAACTCCTAGAACGCTTGGTCCACTCATCTAATCCCTTCTCTCTCTCAAATAACCCTATTCTTGACTCTTTACAATCTGGTTTCCATTCGTCACACTTTACTGAACCTGCCCTTCCTAAAGTCTCTAATGATCTAATAACAGCTAAATATAATGGTCACCACTCCTTACTAGTTCTCCTGGATCTTTTCTCGGCATTTGACACCATGGATCACCAGCTCCTCTGCACTATGCTCCAATCTATTGGCCTCAAGGACATCGCTCTGTCTTGGATCGTCTCCTACCTCTCTGACTGCTCTTTCATTGTATCGATTGGAGTCTCTTCTTCTCCTCCTCTTTCCCTTACTGTTGGGGTTCCTCAGGATTCAGTCCTAGGCCCCCTCCTCTTCTTCCTATACACTGCCCCTGTAGTGCCCCTGAGACTGATCGCTACAGGGTATATTATTATATCCTTCTCAAGCAGGTCAAGATGTTAATCTGGTAAGTATATACACACCTCACACCACCATACAGCAGGGAGAAGCAGTCAATGGGAAAGGGTTAACAAAGTTTCTTCACACACACACACACACACACACACACACACACACACACACACACACACACAGTTTCTGGCAGACGCCAGGTGGCCACCATTAATTAGGTCAAGAGTGGCTGCCATGCCATAGTACTTGCAAAAGTGGGGGTATGAGCAGTTAGGAGCAGAGAACATTGCAGTTTCACTTTTAGCCAGACAGAACAAGCTTGGACACGAGACAGAGCAGACGCACGGTGCATAGCTCCCTGAAGGGAGGCTGTCAGGCCTTTAGGGAGGCAGAACAGAGCTGTCTGGATGTAACACCGAACAGACAGCACAACCAAGCACAACCAAGCTGGGGCCAGTAATACCTAGATAGACGGGACCCAGCACTTGTAATCGTGGACTAAAATGGGAGCAGTCGCCAGAGCACAAGATTGTGCACAGGAGAGGTGCAGAGCCCCAGTTCAGGTGGCCGCAGTGCGGCAGCAGAGAGAGAGCCTGAGGAGATGGGACAGAGGTCCGACCCACGAGAGGCCCAGGCTGCCGGCCTGTACGGGCCAGGACCGGGGGAGAGTACAGAGTTGTGCATGAGGGAGAAAGGCCACAGATTGCCAAACCGGATCCAGCCTCTGACCTGCCTGGGAAGAGACCGAAGTCTCTGATGGCGAGGACCAGCACCCGGGGTGCAATACCACCTGATCCAGTAAATAAAGTGACTGGAACCTGCACCCTGTGACTCTGTGAGTAACTGCCGCCGCCCTGCGCTTTGGCGCTCCCATGGACTGCCGCCCCTGTTCTCACCAACCTCCCGGGGTATACCGCTCCGCCTGTGGGGAGCGATACCATCCCGAATGCACATAACACCTGCCCCGGAGAGAGACTGTGCAGCGGCTGCTAGTTCCTGGCCGCATACCGCGGTTGGCGCCTCGAAGCATCCCCGTTCCCTATCCAGTACTGCCCCTGGGAGAGGACTAGTCGCAGAAAGGGTCGGCGGCAGAGGAGGCCGAGACCCCAGTCACCACTGCAACCGGTGACACGCTTCCCAGAGTCCCGTCACCCTCATTCCATCCACATCTGTACTGTTTGTTTGCTGTTCTTGTTTTCATGTCGGGGTCACGGAGCCTGGTCAGGCCAGTCACAGCTACCCCAAGGAACCACTAGCCCGGTGACGAGTACCCTAAGGCCCCGTGGTACGCTACACCCCCATTGAACAAACCAAATATGCTGATGACACTCAATTATACACCTCTTCTCGAGACGTAACTACAATAGGTGCAAGGGTTGCAATCACACACAGGTCCTGGAGCCTAAGGGGCCCACAGAGTCCCTTTGGCTTATATGAAAAGACAAATACTATTAAAAAGTATAATAATTGGGGGCCCCGTAGGAGCTTTTGCATTGTGGCCCCTGAGCTTCAAGATACACCCCTGCCCCTACCTTAATACAAAATACCAAGGATTACGGTATCTGTCTGCTGCCTCTAACATCATGTTCTTCCTCTATCTGAAATGGAATCTCTCTAAAACTGAACTTATCATGTTTCCTCTCTCGAATTAACCTATTTATACCTGATATTACAATTTCGTTGTGTGGTTCAACCATAACTACCAAGGTGACGCGTGCTGTCATTTGGTCGTAATTTACACAGAGCTTTGCTTTATTCCCTATTTCCACTCTTACTGTCGCTCTTATTCATTCTTGTCTGGATTACTATAACTCTCCACTAATCGGT
The DNA here is from genome assembly GCF_048569485.1 of Anomaloglossus baeobatrachus. Lineage (NCBI taxonomy): Eukaryota > Metazoa > Chordata > Amphibia > Anura > Aromobatidae > Anomaloglossus > Anomaloglossus baeobatrachus. The sequence continues at coordinate 653,627,110 of NC_134356.1, read as the reverse complement.
CTCCCACTTACTAAACTCTCCCCTTCCCAATCCATCCTGAGGGCGGCAGCCAAAGTCGTATTTCTATCCAGCTGCTACACCCATGCCTCTACCCTGTGCCAGTCATTACACTGGTTACCCATCTGCTAAATAGTACTACAAGATAAATTTATCACTCTTGCCCACATAGTCTATAAAGTTCTGCACATCTCCTCTCTTATCTCTGTCTATCACCCTACCTACCGGAGTTCTCCATTCTGCGACTGATGAAAGGGGCCGCTCACGTCAATGGTATTTTACCGGAAAGCCGGATCCGGCACAAATATATTTCGGCTCCATTCATTTACTATGGAAGCGCGGCAAGATGCGGTCACATGTGGTGGCATGCGTTATACACAACTGCATGCTACCGCATCTTGCCGCGCTTACATTGTAAATTAATGGAACTGAAATGCATTTGTGCCGGATCCGGCTTTCCGGCAAAATACCGCTGATGTGAGCGGCGCCTAAGACAAACATCCTCCATAATCTGAATTCACGACTTTCAGCTCTAGGACTTCTCTTGTGCTACAACAGTTTTCTGGAATGCACTACCACAGACAGTCTGATTAATACCTAGCCCCCACATTTTTAAGCATGCTCTAAAACAGCCCCTTATACACAGCATGCTGATCTAACAGCCTCCAGGGGCAGTATGAGGGCCCACAAACATACAGTAAGATGCTCCACACAGTCAGTATGAGGATCCGCAGGCACTGCACTTTGTATAATTTTCCCCACAGCCCCTCAGATAGTATGAGGGTTCCCACCGTACTTGGCACAATAGGAGGGCCCCAGCACAGACTACGATACCCTGCAGAGTGCGACACACAGAATTAGGGCCCACACATATAATATATTGGCCCCATTGGCAATATAAGGGGCCCCTACAGTCCACAATTCAATATGAAGACCACAACACACATTGTGATGACCAGGTAGCCCCAGCCTTATACACGGTATTATGCCACACAAGGCATTAAGTCCCCTATAAGTATTTACATTTTAAAAAAATAAAAACTACTCACCTTCCACCATTCCCATGATGTCTGCTATAATCAGTGTACTGTACAGACTGTCAGACACACAGAGTGCTCCAGGAGGGAGCAATGGATGTGGAAACCATTGATATTGTGACGACAGGCTGGGATAATTGAGGAGGGGTAGATAATGACACTCTACTCGAAGCCCCATAGTGGCCTTCCACTATGGACGGTACACCCCTGGATATATTCTTGCACATAGGGGAAGTAATATAATAATTATATTGTTGTACATACAGTAGGTGGAACATTCAAGTAGTTATATTCTTGTACGCAGCAATAATTCATGGATGGAAGTAGTGGTGATGGCGATCTGGGCTGAAGGGTAAGGAAAATGTAAAGTGATTGTCTAAGATAAGAGAGGTGTTACCGATAAGTCATTGGATATATCTGTACTGCATACACTATAGGGTCTACAGAGCGACAGCATGTAACTGATATATACCTCCATATGGCTAATGTATGGTGATAATGTTAGTCTTTTTGTTAATGATCAGTATGGTGGTATTGTTCAATCACTATGTGGTAATTGTGTACATGATGTCGGTATTGTGTATTTGTGTGGATCAGTGATATTGAAAGCCATGCCATCGGCAATGTATTTTGTCATCAGGGACACTCAGGCGGATAGGTTTCCACTGAGCTACCAAAATATGCATACTGCCCAGTGCCGGCATCTGCAGCGGGGCGATGAGTTATAGACAGCATACAACTTTGATTCAGTGCAGCTCCTTCTCTGCAGCCATTAATCCTGCTCTGAAGAAAGGTCTGGCAATCTAATTCCATATTATGCCAAGTAACTTGATGGAGACTACAACTAAAGGAACTCGATATACTGCTGGAAGATGCAGCCCTAGGTTGGAAGGCACTCAACAAGCTACTGGGGAATAGCTGATGGTCAATCTGAGTATGACCAAAGCTCATGACTCACCAGGATCAAAACTGCAAGGACGTCTTGGTGCTGATATCACTTGGTTGAAAGGGAAGATCAAACGCTGCAGAGATATCATAAAGTTCGGAACATGAAATGTATGAACCATGAACCAAGACAAACTCAACATCGTCAAAGCCGAAATGGACAGAACAGGACTCAACTTACTCTTAATTAGCGAAGTAAGATGAACTCCATCTGGACACTTCTAGCCAAATGAACATTGGGTCTACTATTCTGACAATGGTAACCGAAGAAGGAACGGTGTCGCTTTTATTCCCAACTGTAGATTGGCCAGCACTGTCCAAGGAGCGCCAATTCATGTCAGAGTTATATAAGTCTACATGCCAACAGCAGATGCTGCAAAGGAGGACGTTGAACTATTCTATGATCAAGTGCAGAAGAAATAGACAAGACGTCAAAACAGGACTTACTCATTATCATGGGAGACTTGAATGCCAAGGTGGGCCACGGAAAACAAGGAATCGTTGTTGGAAACTTTGGATTTGGGGATCGAAATAGACTGGAAGAAGATTCATTGAATTTTGCATGCCAAATCAACTGTCCATCATGAACACCTTCTTTCAAAATCACATACAGAGACTCTACACATGGACATCAACGAATGGGGCTTATAAGACTCAGATTGACTACATATGTGTTTGCCAAAGATGGAGGTCATCGATCATTACCATAAAAACAAGGCCAGGAGCTGACTGGGGGGAACTGATCATGAACCTTCAATAACAAAAATTAGAGCTGCAGAAATGGACCAACAACAGGTTGTTTAAAACTTCAATTTAACCAATATACCTGATTTTTTTTTGAACGGTTTGCAGAACCGATTGATATCACTGGACACGGATGAAAGCCTGAGAAATTATGGACACATATAGGACTATTGTTATTAAAGAAGCCTTTGAAGAAGCCAGAAAGACAATAAACAGAGGTAGAAGAGACCCCTGCAGCCATAGTTAACAGGAGAGACCTTAAAGATCATCAAAGAAAGGCGAATGGCAAAAGCAAAGAGGTAACAAGCAGGACGCAGACAACATCAGTAAAAGACTAAAGAGCCATTCGAGCAAATTACCAAAAGATATGTACAGAGATAGAAAATGAACATCTGAAGAGCAAAATGAGGCAGGCATACAAACATTTGATACAATGAAATCTTGAACCAAGAGTGGGAATGTTGAAAGATGCCAACGGGAAGAAATTCACTGAGCCAGAACAAATCAAGAAAAGATAGAAAGAATATACGGAGCATCTCTACAAGAACGACTTGTGAGTGATATTGGGAGAAACTGAGACTGGAAATTATGGCAAACAGAACATTTTGAAAGACAAAGTCATTGCTTCAATAAGGCTTCTGTCAAAAAACAAAACACCTGGATGTGACAATATTCCATAGAGCTAATAAAGTCTTCTGAAGCAGCAGCTGATGTCATCACACGCCAGTGTCAACAGATATGGACGACTGGTAAATGGCCCAAGGACTGGACAAGATCGGTGTTTTATGCTATTCACTAACTATTGCCAGCCAAATACTACTGAAGATTCTACAAAGACGGCTACAGCCTTACTGTGACAAAGAGCCGCCAGAGGAAGAAGCAGGATTCAGAAAAGGCCGAGGAACAAGAGATGGAATTGCCAACATTAGATGGATGATAGAAAAGCCTGAAGAATATAACAAGGAGATCTATTTTGCTTCATCAACTACAGCTAAGCCTTCAACTGTGTTGACCACCAGGAACTGTGTAATACCATGAAGGATATGGCTGTGCAGAACCATCTGATCAGCCTCATCAGCAACCTTTACATCCACCAAGAGGCAACAGTATGAACAGAACATGGTGACACGGCATGGATCAAAGTAGAGCGAGGCGTCAGACAAAGTGGCATCCCTCCTGAGCAATGCATGCCACTAGTTCCTTCATTCCTTCATACAGGAAGCATCTTAAAGCTTCATCACCAACAAAGGCTTTTGAATAAAGTATTAAATACATTTCAGTAAGCCTGTTCAATAATTTTTCCTTCTTTAATTTTTTATTATTACTAGGGATGATCGAATACCCCAAATATTTGGCTTCGCGAATATCCGGCGAATAGGTTGCCACTATGCGAATATTCGATGTGCAATGTAAGTCTATGGGAAGCCCGAATAGTTCGGAATAGTTGTTATTCAGGTTTCCCATTGGATTATATTGCGCATCAAATAGTCGAATAGCTGTGACCTATTCAGGAAATATTCGCAAAGCCGAATATTTGAGGTATTCGAACATCCCTAATTATTACACATCACTAAATTTATGGAAATCTGTGGCACCTTACATACTCCATTTTTTTCATAGTCCATTTTTTTCATATTACACAGACAAATGTAACTGTATTTTATTTGGATTTTATATGATATTCCAACATTAAGTAGTAAGACATCATCATCACTATCCCCATTGGGCTCATAATCTAAATTCCCTATTACTATGTCCTTTGGAGGGCAGGAGGAAACCCACAAAACCATGGGGAGAACATACAAACTCCTTACAGTGTAAAGGAAATGATACATCGTTTTCTAATTATTTAAAAAATATTAATCTGAAAATTGTGACGTGCATTTGTATTCAGTCCCTGTAGTCTAATTCTCCTAAATAAAATTCTGAGTGACCAATTGCCTCCAGAAGTTACATAGTAAATTGAGTCCACCTGTGTACAGTCATGGCCAAAAGTTTTGAGAATGCTACAAATATTAATTTTTACAAAGTCTACTGCTTAGGTTTTTCTAATGGCAATTTGCATATACTCCAGAATGTCATAAAGAGTGATCAGCTTAACAGCAATTACTTTCAAAGTCAATATTGGCTAAGAAAATGAACTTCAACCCCCAAAACACATTTCAACATCATTGCATTCCTGCCTTAAAAGGAGCAGCTAACATTGTTTTAGTGATTGTTCCATTAACACAGGTGTTGTGGGTGTTGATGAGGACAGGGCTGGCGATCAATCAGTCATGATTAAGTAAGAATGACACCACTGGACACTTTAAAAGGAGGCTGGTGCTTGGTATCATTGTTTCTCTTCAGTTAACCATGGTTATCTGTAAAGAAACACGTGCAGCCATCATTGCTCTGCACAAAAATGGCCTAACAGGGAAGAGTATCGCAGCTACAAAGATTGCACCTCAGTCAACAATCTATCGCATCATCAAGAACTTCAAGGAGAGAGCTTCCATTGTTGCCAAAAAGGCTCCAGGGCGCCCAAGAAGGACCAGCAAACGCCAGGACCGTATCTTAAAACTGTTTCAGCTGCGGGATCGGACTACCAGCCGTGCCGAGCTAGCTCAGCAATGGCAGCAGGCTGGTGTGAGTGCTTCTGCACGCACTGTGAGGCGGAGACTCTTTGAGCAAGGCCTGGTTTCAAGGAGGGCAGCAAAGAAGCCACTTCTCTCCAGAAAAAACATCAGGGACCGACTGATATTCTGCAAAAGGTACAGGGAGTGGACTGCTGAGGACTGGGGTAAAGTCATTTTCTCAGATGAATCCCCTTTTCGATTGTTTGGGACATCTGGAAAACAGCTTATTAGGAGAAGAAGAGGTGAGCGCTACCACCAGTCTTGTCTCATGCCAACTGTTAAGCATCCTGAAACCATTCATGTGTGGGGTTGCTTCTCAGCCAAGGGAATAGGCTCACTCACAGTCTTGCCTAAATACACAGCCATGAATAAAGAATGGTACCAGAATGTCCTCCAAGAGCAACTTCTCCCAACTGTCCAAGAGCAGTTTGGCGCCCAACAATGCCTTTTCCAGCATGATGGAGCACCTTGCCATAAAGCAAAGGTGATCACTAAATGGCTCATGGAACAAAACAGAGATATTGGGTCCATGGCCTGGAAACTCCCCAGATCTTAATCCCATTGAGAACTTGTGGGCAATCATCAAGAGACGGGTGGACAAACAAAAAACAACAAATTGTGGCAAAATGCAAGCATTGCTTATGCAAGAATGGACAGCTATCAGTCAGGATTTGGTCCAGAAGTTGATTGAGAGCTGCCCGGGAGAATTGCAGAGGTCCTGAAGAAGAAGGGTCAACACTGCAAATATTGACTTGCTGCATTAACTCATTCTAACTGTCAATATAACCTTATGGAACTCATAATATGATTGCAATTATATTTCTGTATGTGATGTAAACATCAGACAAACACAATTAAAAACCAGAGGGCAACAGATCATGTGAAAATATAATTTTGGTGTCATTCTCAAAACTTTTGGCCATGACTGTAATTTCTTTTCAGGAAAACTACAGCTGTACTATGAAGACCTTGAAGGTTTGTTTGAGAACATTAAGGATCAAACAGCATCATGAAAACCAAGGAACACACCAGACAGGTCAGGGATAAAGTTGTGGAGAAGAATATAGCAAGGTTAGGTTATAAAAAAAAATAGCCCAAGCTCTGAATATGTCACCCAGCACTTTCAATCCATCATCCAACAATGAAAGGAATAAGGTTCAACTGCAAACCTACCAAGACATGGCATCCATCTAAACTGACATCCCAGAGAAGGAGATCACTAATCAGAGAAGCAGATCCACAGCTCGGGGGGCGGGGGGGGGGAATAATCTGTCCACAGGACGACTATTAGTCTTATACTCCATGGATCTAGCCTTCATGGAAGAGTAGGGGACGCCCATTCTCTGAGCTGGCTGTCAACTGACAGCCGGACTTAGAGAATGTGTGGTGTGCCGGGTCCCACTGATCAACTTGTATCTTTAAGATTCGAGGACAATTGAATGGGTGACCGCCGGTGAAGGCTAAATCCCAATGGGCTAAGGGACCTCTGCTGAGAAGGGGTGGGCCCTCCGCCATCATAGCTGATACCAGGAAGAAATTCAATGTAGTCATGAAGTTGTTTAAAATAGAAGCAGGGGTCTGGGGGTAGGACACCCAGATGGGGATACGCGGGGGGGGGGGGGGGGGGCAAAGCCCCCTTGCATGATTGCATGATTATAGAGGACGGGCGGAGACATCGCCACACCCACCAACCAAGTTGGTTGCGCCCACTAACCAAGTCGAACGCACTGGGATTCTGGCCCTGACGTCTGGGTCAGAGCAACGTCTGTAGTGTGATCAGTTCATTATCAAAGGACACAGTATGGGGAGAGAAAGTTGGGAAGGGCAAAATATCTATGGACACAGTGTGGGGGGAAAGGATGGATAGGGGGAAGTATCTATGGACACAGTGTGGGAAGAGAGGGTGGGTAGGGGGAAGTATATATGGACACAGTATGGAGGTAGGGAGAATGGGGAGGGAGAAGTATCTATGACAGTATGGGGGAGAGAGAATGGGGAGGGATCAGTACCTATGGGCACAGTATGGGGAGAGATGATGGGGAATGAAAAGTATCTATGGACACAGCATGGGGAGGCAAAAGACGGTGGGAAGGGGGAATTATATACAGTATATATATTATACAGTATTGGGGGAGAGCAGATGGGGAGGGGGAAGTATCTATGGACACAGTATGGTGAGAGAGGATGGGGAGAGGGAAGTATCTATTTACACAGTATGGAGAGAGGATAGTAAGGGGAAGTAGCTAAGGACACAATATGGAAAGGAGAAGGCAGTATGGATGGCAGGTATCATAAGAGGGGCAGTGTCTAGATCATATTTTGTGCAAATAACACAGTGCCTTTCAAGTATTTATTCAGAGGCACAGCGTAGGACAGACATTTTTTATATAGGAGTATTCTAATCATTCTGCTATTTTTAAGGGTATTGTGCCAGGATGTGCTTCAGAAGATCGGAGAAGATAGACGTTTGCAGAGACGACATGTGAATGTGAAAAGTCATAATGGCGTCTGGACAAGATGAAGAAAATGGAGACGATTCCGATCAGAGACAACTTCAACTATAAAGTACCTGAATGTAAATGTTTATTTGTGATACTGACTAATTCTCATCAGTACTGTGGTTCCCGTATGGTCCGCAGTCTGATGATGACTGATAACTCCCAGTATCTCCTTACCATTCTTAAAGGGAATCTGTCACCAGACTTTTGAAACCCCATCTGAGCGCATTCTTGTCCCAGGTGCTAAAAAGACTAGATACACCTCTGAGTATGCAAAACCTGATGTAGGAGACACAGTGAGCATATGGAAGAAGGTGCTCTGGTCAGATGAGGCCAAAAGAGATCTTTTTGGGCTAAATGCAAAATGCTGCGTCACACATGGTGGTGGCAGCATCCTGCTGTGGGGAGGCTTTTCTCCAGCAGGGACAGGGAAGCTGGTCAGATGTGATAGGAAGATGAATGGAGTTAAATACAGGGCATTCCTGGAGGAAAACTTATTAGAGGCTGCAAGACTTGAGACTGGAGCGTAGATTCACCTTCCAGCAGGACAACGACCCTAAACGTCCTGCGAAAGCTACAATGGTTGTGCTAGATCAGACCATATTCATATGTGTGAATGGCCCAGTCATAGTAAAAACCGAAATCTCATGAGAATCTGTGACAAGACTTGAAAATTGCTGTTCACAGACCTCTCCATCCAATCTCACCGAGCGAGAGCTCTTGTACAAAGAAGAGTGGGTAAAAATGTCAGCCTCTAGATGTGCAAAGTTGGTAGAGACAAATCCCCAAAAGACCTGGAGAAGTAATTACAGGTAAAGGTGGTCCTAGAAGGTATTGACTCGGGCTGAATACAAATGAACATCACCTGGCTTGGCGTACACTGCCTCCTCCTGAGTTAGTAACCGGTTTATCTTATGTATCAATTCTCATACAGTCGGACCCTTCTCCCTTCCTAAATCTTTCTATGTCTGGAGGTGTCCACATCATGTGAAGCGCATCTGCACATTGTGATCTGTATCTAGGACATATGGAGTGTAACGCTCGCCAGTGTTAAGGCGAGCAGAAGTAGGAGTGGACCCACTGGACCACAGAACCCATGCCTACCTTTGATGTGAAAGGGGCTTAACTACACGGCCACCGGGGCAGACTCCAGGTGCCATTTCAAGGGCAGTGTTCACGACTGTCTCAGCTGACTCTCAGGGCGGGGAACGCAGGGACGGACGCAGGTGCAGGTGTCGCGGGCGGAGGAGGGGACGCCGCGCTCTACCACTGCTCGGGTCCGGCTGGCACTGCGGCCTGCTGCTGCTGCTCGGTGGCTCGAGCGATGGGCCGGATCCCGGGGACTCGAGCGGCGCTCCTCGCCCGTGAGTGAAAGGGGATTGGGTTTTGGGATAGTTTATTGTCCGTGACGCCACCCACGGTTGTGGTGATTTGTTGACACCACCGCTGCTCTGTATGGGGATCCCGGGAGTGATGGTATGGAGCAGCTAGATGTTAGTCCTCCCCTCCGTGGGTAGGGGGTTGGTTGTCCCGGGGCCCAGTGATGAGGAGGGTGATGCAGGGCTTGGTGGGGTGCAGGGACGTGGGGGCAGCGCTGTGCCGCACGGCACTGTGGTACTCACTCAGCCTGAGACGATGACACAGTTCTCGGTAAAACACACGGCTGGAAAGACGGTTCCCACGGACGGCTGCACTTGCTTTTCCCCAGTAGTTGACGGTGACGGTCCCTTTTCCTGCACCTATGATGATGATGGTTTCGATGGGTTCCCACCGGTAACCCGCTCCCCGGCTTGGATATGGGCTGGAGGAGCCCTACTTTGCCCGCAGGCGCTGGCCCTGAGAAACTGGTGCCCTGGCGGTGGCGGCGTCTCTCTGTAACGGTTGGACTGTTGCCTTCAATCGGGACTTGCTTGTTGGGAGACCCAGAGGTCCCCTTCACTAACGGATTTGGCAAATTCACGGCGACTCTTAGCCTTGCCGGGATCCGAAAGGCCCCTGCCACTGGTGCTGACTGTTCTTCGTATACCGCTCCGGTACCGCCGGGCCACCACCCGTCCGCGGTCCTTTCGGCAACCTCCAAACAGCCACCCCTGCAGACAGTCACCGCCGTCTGCTGACCTTGCTGTCTCAGTCCGGGGCACACACCCGGACCAGCTTCAGGCTTTCTTAACTGTTCCTTTTTCTGTCACTACTCTCACTGTCCTCCTTTACCACTTCCTTCTACTTCACTCCTCTAAACTCATCTGTCTGGTTCTCCCGCCTCCAGGGCTGTGAACTCCTCGGTGGGCGGAGCCAACTGCCTGGCCCACCCCCTGGTGTGGACATCAGTCCCTGGAGGAAGGCAACAAGGATTTTTGGTTAGCCTTGGTGTTCCTAACTGGGGTGTAGGGTGTGGTGGTGTTATGACCTGTGACCCCAGGCACGTACAGTCTCTAGTGCAGGCAGGTGTAACCGGGATGGCTGAGGCAGACAGGACAGCTGGTACGGTGAGCATGACAGGGTCAGACGGGTATGGGAAGGCGGATTCAGGTATAGGTAACAGGATAAAAGCACGGGACCTGACAACCAGCTAGCAGACAGGTAAACTGATTAACTAAAGGCGTTGTACAGGCACTTCCCCTATTGGGAGGATGCCTTAAGTACCTAGTGTATGGCTGAGTGGCACTTCCAGGTAATGGCGCACCGACCCTTTAAAAGCAGGGCAGGCACGCATGCACAGGCCTTGCAAGGAGGCAGCAAAAGTGTATATGGACGGCCATGGGAGAGCAGGGGAGGACTCAGCTCAGCTGCAGTGGTGAGTGAGTTGGCTTCCATGTTTTTGTCACCTATTAGAATATGAGACAGTTTTCTTATTCCTTTTTGATTTCACCGATCAAAGCCCGGTAAACGGTATATGATAGGAAGCAATGGAGTATCCCAAAAACAAAAATATATGCCGTAACCCTTTTAGCTCCTGAAGTTCCCTGACTTTCCAACAAACCTTGTGGATCAGTGTAAGAGTGGGCATTCGATTAGCATTATTCAAACTTTATCGGCTTCTAAAGCCTGCTTTACACACTTCAATAAATCTTTCAATCCGTCGTCGGGGTCAAGTTGTAAGTGACGCACATCCGGCATCGTTCGTGATGTATTTGTGTGTGAAACCTACATGCGATCGATATTGAACGAAAATACGGTGATCGCATACACGTCGTTTATTCCTCATACATTGGACGTTTAGTAGTACGAAACTAGTCAATTGTAACGTGTGACATCCCTCATACGATTTTGATGTCTGATGCTATGTGCGCAGGTGTGCGCTCTGCACCGCAGCTTAAAAAAGGTCAGCTTCAGAGCGCAGCTGAAAAACTGCGTTCTGAAGCGCCTCACAATGTCTGTCATTCACTAATATCTGTCAGTCCGTCACTATCTCTGTCCCTCACTCTCTGTCCATGTCAGTCTATCCCCCTCTCTCATATACTCACCGATCCCCGGCGCTGCACGGCATTCACACTGCTCCGGCGGCTTTTACTGTTTTGAAAAAGCCGGCCGCCCATTAAACAATCTCCTATTCCCTGCTTACCCCGCCCACCGGCACCTATGATTGGTTACAGTGAGACACGCCCCCCACGCTGAGTGACAGGTGTCACACTGCACCCAATCACAGCAGCCGGTGGGCGTGTCTATACTGTGTAGTGAAATAAATAATTAAATAATTAAAAAAAACGGCGTGCGGTCCCCCCCAATTTTAAAACCAGCCAGATAAAGCCATACGGCTGAAGGCTGGTATTCTCAGGATGGGGAGCTCCACGTTATGGGGAGCCCCCCACCCTAACAATATCAGCCAATAGCCGCCCAGAATTGCCGCATACATTATATGCGGCAGTTCTGGGACTGTACCCGGCTCTTCCCGATTTGCCCTGGTGCCGTTGGCAAATCGGGGTAATAAGGAGTTATTGGCAGCCCATAGCTGCCAATAAGTCCTAGATTAATCATGTCAGGCGTCTATGAGACACCCTCCATGATTAATCTGTAAGTGACAGTAAATAAACACACACGGCCGAAAAAATCCTTTATTGGAAATAAAAAACACACACACATTCCCTGGTTCACCACTTTAATCAGCCCCAAAAAGCCCTCCATGTCCGGCGTAATCCAGGATGATGCAGCGTCGCATCCACCGCAGCTGCATGGAGGTGACCGGAGCTGCAGCACACACAGCCGCTCCGGTCACCTCCACGCAGCTAATGAAGACAGCCGCGCGATCAGCTGAGCTGTCACTGAGGTTACCCGCTGTCACTGGATCCAGCGGTGGCCGCGGGTAACCTCAGTGACAGCTCAGCTGATCGCGCTACTCACCTCAGTTGCTGACTGGAGCTGACCGGAGCAGCGGTGAGTAGCGCGATCAGCTGATCTGTCACTGAGGTTACCCGCGGCCACCGCTGGATCCAGTGACAGCGGGTAACCTCAGTGACAGCTCAGCTGATCGCGCGGCTGTCTTCATTACCTGCGTGGAGGTGACCGGAGCGGCTGTGTGTGCTGCAGCTCCGGTCACCTCCATGCAGCAGCGCTGGATGCGACGCTGCATCATCCTGGATTACGCCGGACAAGGAGGGCTTTTTGGGGCTGATTAAAGTGGTGAACCAGGGAATGTGTGTGTGTTTTTTATTTCCAATAAAAAATTTTTTCGGCCGTGTGTGTTTATTTACTGTAATTTACAGATTAATCATGGAAGGTGTCTCATAGACGCCTGACATGATTAATCTAGGACTTATTGGCAGCTATGGGCTGCCAATAACTCCTTATTACCCCGATTTGCCAACGGCACCAGGGCAAATCGGGAAGAGCCGGGTACAGTCCCAGAACTGCCGCATATAATGTATGCGGCAATTCTGGGCGGCTGTTGGCTGATATTGTTAGGGTGGGGGGCTCCCCATAACGTGGAGTTCCCCATCCTGAGAATACCAGCCTTCAGCCGTGTGGCTTTATCTGGCTGGTATTAAAATTGGGGGGGACCGCACGCCGTTTTTTTTAATTATTTAATTATTTATTTCACTACACAGTATAGACACACACACCGGCTGCTGTGATTGGGTGCAGTGTGACACCTGTCACTCAGCGTGGGGGCGTGTCTCACTGTAACCAATCATAGGCGCCGGTGGGCGGGGAAAGCAGGGAATAGGAGATTGTTTAATGGGCGGCCGGCTTTTTCAAAACAGTAAAAGCCGCCGGAGCAGTGTGAATGCCGTGCAGCGCCGGGGATCGGGGATTGGTGAGTATATGAGAGAGGGCTGCTCAATTCACTTACTCAGGAGATTAGCGGTCACCGGTGAGCCCTTCACTGGTGACCGCTAATCAGGACGTGACACAGACAGAGCCGCAGCATGACCATGAAGTCGGGTGAAGTTCACCCGAGTTCATTCTGACAGTGCGGCTCTGTCTGTGTCTGCTGTCATCTGCCATTCACCGCTGCTACATGGTTGTCTGTGTCTGCTGTCAGCGGCCATGTAGCAGAGCTGAACGGCAGATGACATAGTAAAAACGCACCCCTACACATTACACACGCTTGGCAAGTCAATAAATAAAAAAAAAAAAAGGGTGCCCAATGCATACGTCACAGAACACATGATCTAAAGGATCGCACACAAAATTGATCAATTTAACATAGACTACTAACGCTCGTGTGACAGCAAATGAACGACCTACGTGCAATCTCATTCAATCGCATATGCGACCTGGGCGTGTCACATCGCATACGAGATCGCAGACCTAATTGTAAGGTGTAAAGCAGGCTTAAAGATTCATAAAGACTAGACTTGCTTAGATGCTGTTGCAGCAGTAAGCACTGCGCTCTCACTGCTCCTGGGGCCTCCCAACTATGGATAAGCTGCAGCTGTGTTGCCAAAAATGCACCCTATGATTCAGCACCGCCAAATCCCCCCATAATCTAATCACAATTTAATTGGGAAGGATGCTTATTCCTAATAAATTGCTTTAATTATATATATATAATTTTATGGAAATACCATAGTGGGATGCACACCAGAGGATTGTGTAGCATGTGTAACAGCTGGAGCAGCCATACCATTATAATAAGACTTACCGACAGAGGGAGCCTGGCACCAACCTCCATCTTCTGTTCAAGTTTTGTATTAATTGGTGTCAAATTTAATGTCCCTTAATCTGTGACAGAGGACGTTAAGGGTATTTAAACTTCTTACTTATAGTATAGTAGTGTTATTTGATGACTTTATGATATTTATTATTTTAAGGTATAGTATCATACACAGAGAATTATCTTATTACTATGTTGTGTTATTATATACGGCAATGACGAAGTACATACACAATACTGCCCCCTATGTACAATAATATATCTGCTATAATATTGCCCCCTATGTACAAGAATATAACTACTATAATACTGCCACCTATGTACAAGAATATGACTACTATAATACTGCCCCTATGTACAGGAATATAACTACTATAATACTGCCCCCTATGTACAAGAATATAACTACTATAATACTACCCCTATGTACAAGAATATAACTACTATAATACTGCCCCTATGTACAAGAATATAACTACTATAATACTGCCCCCTATGTACAAGAATATAGCTACTATAATACTGCCCCCTATGTACAAGAATAGAACTACTATAATACTTCCCCCTATATACAAGAATGTAACTACTATAATATTGCCCCCTGTCATGATCCAGGACCAGTATTCTCCACTCCAGAGTTTCACAGACCTGGACTGGTCATGTCAGGGGGTAACTCCCATCAGCCTCATTCTGGTTTCAGGAGACACTATATATGGTCTCTGAACCTGCATTCCTGTGCTGGTTATAGTTTTGCTCTGCAGTGTTACGGGGGGCTGTCTGATAATAACCGAAAGGAGTATCAGACAGTCAGGGTCCACCGTGCAAAGACTTTGCTGCAGACTATGGCAGAGTGCAATACCTCTGTTAACTCACAGAAAGATATAATAAGAAAGTAAAGCAATTCCTCCCTTACTTGGAGGGTGTGTGGAATGATCTCTGTTAATCACAGAGACAAAGGCAATGTGTGCGAAATGGCAACTACCTAGGTCCGCTCTTCTAGTGGTGCAAAAGAGACGAACAGCAGCGTAAGCCGCACAAAGCTCCTACCTGCGTTCGCTCCACTAGTGTGCGAGGACACGAACCACTAGATATGGCACCTGCCTAGGTCCGCTCTTCTAGTGGTGCAAAAGAGACGAACAGCAGCGTAAGCCGCACAAAGCTCCTACCTCTGTTCGCTCCCCTAGTGTGCGAGGATACGAACAACTGCCAGACGCAGTATAAGGAACGTTACCCTAGCGGCAACGTCCACCTACGAGTACAATCACAAGGCCCAGCCAGACCATGTGCCTCAGGCACCTGCCTATGTCCGCTCCCCTAAGAGGTAAGGATACGGACAGCAGCCGAAGCTGTAAGGTATAAGAACGCTACCCTGCCGGTAGCGCTCACCTAGCATAGACAGAGGAATGCCTAGAGGAACGCGCACAGAGCGTCTACTCATATGCATGAACCAAGAGGACTGAGCACCATGCGGCGTGTGTCAGGGTCTTATATAGACTCTGTGCCTCATCCAAGATGGAGGACACCAGAGCCAATCCGCTTCCAGAACGACAGGAGTGACGTCATGCTGGCCTATCACCGAGCAAGACGTCACAAGCACATGACCAGCGACCAATCGGCATAGAAGGTGTCAGAGACATGTGACCTCGTGTCAGCGATGATGTCACCCGCACATGTGCAATGGCTCCAAGATTGGACTTAGTCTCCGGCGCTCGCACATGTGCAGTAGCAAGAAATCTGGACTTAGTCTCCAGCGCTCGCACATGTGCAGTAGCAAGAAATCTGGACTTAGTCTCCAGCGCTCGCACATGTGCAGTAGCAAGAAATCTGGACATAGTCTCCAGTGCTCGCAGCAACCGTAACATGCAGCCTGTGACTTGCTCTGGTGAGAATTCCTGTTTGATCTGACTGCTTGTTACCGTGCCCTGACCTGTACCCTTCCCGTTCGTCTCTTTTATTTGTATTTCCCTTTGCATACCTGATATCCCGGCTTCCGACTCGGTTCTGTTTTCTGGCTTGATTTTTTTTCCTCCCTTTCCTATGACTTATCTCTCCTGTCTAGAACCTGACTGTTTGACTACTCTATTGTCCCCTGGTGGTTCGCCTGTTAACTGCCTGCTGAAGTTACTCTGCTGTACTTCAGCTGCCTTTCTGTTACAGTGTTACTTTGACTCTCCTTCACTACTATGCTGCCACCTAGTGGGGAATACGCCGTACTACATCTTACTTGCCCTTTGTACAGCGTGACACACCTACGCACAAGAATATAACTACTATAATACTGCTCCCTTTGAACAATAATAGAACTATTATAATACTGTCCCCTATGTACAAGACTATAACTACTATAATACTGCTCCCTATGTACAAGAATATAACTACTATAATATTGCCCCTATATACAAGAATATAACTATATAATACTGCTCCCTATGTACAAGAATATAACGACTATAATTCTGCCCCTATGTACAAGAATATAACTACTATAATACTGCCCCCTATGTACAAGAATATAGCTACTATAATACTGCCCCCTATGCACAAGAATATAACTACTATAATACTGCCCCTATGTACAAGAATATAACGACTATAATTCTGCCCCTATGTACAAGAATATAACTACTATAATACTGCCCCTATGTACAAGAATATAACTACTATAATACTTCCCCCTTTGTACAGGAATATAACTACTATAATACTGCACCCTATGCTCATAAATATAACTACTATAATACTGCCCCTATGTACAAGAATATAACTACTATAATACTTCCCCCTTTGTACAGGAATATAACTACTATAATACTGCACCCTATGCTCATAAATATAACTACTATAATATTGCCCCTATATACAAGAATATAACTACTATAATACCGCTCCCTATGTACAAGAATATAACGACTATAATTCTGCCCCTATGTACAAGAATATAACTACTATAATATATTCTTGTACATAAGGGGAAGTAACTACTATAATACTGCTCCTATGAACAAGAATATAGCTACTATAATACTGCCCCCTATGTACAAGAATATAACTACTATAATACTGCCCCCTATGTACAAGAATATAACTACTATAATACTGCTCCTATGTACAAGAATATAACTACTATAATACCTTTCCTGTGTACATCAATATAATTACTTCGCTAGTCACCACCATCATCTTAGGCTGCTTTCACACTTCCATTGTTTTGCATCCGTCACAATGTGTTACCTTGAGGAATTATGGTATTCTGCAAAATTTTTTGCAAGATTCCTGTGAACGGAATCCTGTGAAATGACACATACGTTGCGTCCGTTGGTTAGATGGACTCAAGTGCCAAAATTCCCCTTTTCAAGCAACAATTGTTACTGTACAGGCATTGTACAGGAATTGAATGTTGTCCTAAACCACAGAGATGCAGAAACTTGGGCACACTGCTAAAGAGGTCAAACCATACTTGGAGGAGGCACTTGAAGGAGGAACATTTTGTTCACTCCAGGTCATCACGTTATAGCCTACCATAGAGTAGTAGTTTGATCACTTGACCAGTGACAGGGTTGTCATCAATGCTGGTCAAGCCATTGATGAAGAGGAATACATTTGTTATGGAGTCCTACTGAGATTGTGCCAGTGGAAGGGACTATAAATTCATGAATACATAGGAGTAGTTGTTCAGTATGTGTGGACATTAAAAGGTACAGAACCTTACACCTCTACGAAACGCTAAAGATAATGCTTAGCGTGAGATGTTTCATTAATGTTCCAGTATAAAGGAAACAGGAATCTTAGAATTCAATAAGAAGGATGCAAAGGGTCTTCCAAGAATATTCAAAGGCAAAGACCATACATCTTCTTTTTCCCACTGCCCCGTCAGAAGAAACTCTATGAAAATGCTTCTTTCTAGGTGGTTTCGGGAGGATTCGGCAGCATTGGGATGATTACCAACTCTTCGCAGAGTCCAGGAGGTCACCACTTTTATGAAGAGCAGTCCGGACTTTACGGAAGAGTTGACAGATGTGGTAATAGGGTCCACCACCTTTCATGTGCCATTGACAACACTGGTGTCTTCATATGAGGTAATAAGGTCTTTGGGTCTTTCCATGCAATAAGGATAGGGTGAGACTGTATCCTACGTACCCTCTATAGCTAAAGCGCTGAGTAATTCTGTCCAACATATTCTTAGCAATGGCATGGGTTGGAACTTTATTGCCATCTAGGACACTAAGGAGGAGTTCAGAACTCCATGTGTTTCTATACTAGAATGATGTCACATCACATACATGGGGGACAGTTGGGCCATATTTTGTTTTTGTTATGGGTCCATGCTCGTGCATAACCTATGAAATATTTGCCAACTCTCCTGGTATGTTCAGTAAGCAACTGGAAAAAAGAAGGCCTCCAGATGCCCGAGAGAAATGGCAAATGTCCTAGGAACATTCAAGAGATGTGAAAGAAGATGCCCTCAAGAGGTGTAGTATGAGAATGGACATCACCATAAGAGAAAACGTTCTCCACCCCATGCTATTAATACCGCCATCACTTTCTTCGAATACGGACATGATGAAAATGTTGGCAAGGATCTCCTATGATTTTGTGATATGTGTTGAGCAAATATCATTAGACCGATCTCATGGTGAATAATCTCACTCGTCTCAGTTCTAATTTATGGGATCCGCCTCGGTGACAGTCTTCTGTACTCTTGCCAGGGCGGCATTCACCGAGAATGATACTAATGCTGATTGTGTAATGTGATAAGTACCCGTTACTAAAAGTCACAACAAACCACAATAAACTGGATCAAATTCATCTGATCCACAAATTACTCCTACACCTACGTCTGTTGACTTTTTCCTGGACCTTTACCAACACAATGCAATTCACTTTCTGTAGTGAAATTACTTATAGTGTACAAGTGAGAGATGATTCATATCCAGAGTGAAATTCACAATTCTGCTGCTTGACGCCAATATCAGCCAACAGGTAAAATTTGGAATTCTTAAAGGGGTTGTCTGGTGAAAAGTTATCACCTTTCCCCAGGCCAAGAAAGATGGTCCATTCATTTCATATAGGGCAGCGAAGTACTTAGCTTTTTCCGGCATCCATGTAGAAAATGGGTCTTAAGTGTTGGTCTTAGGGGTACTTTGCATGCTGCGACATCGCTAGCCGATGATAGCGATGCCGAGCGCGATAGTAAACGCCCCCATCGCACATGCGATATCTTGTGATAGCTGCCGTAGTGAACATTAGCGCAACGGCAGCTTCACACGCACTTACCTGGTCGGCGACGTCGCTGTGACTGCCAAAGAATCCCTCCTTCAAGGAGGCGATGCGTTCGGCGTCACAGCGACGTCACTAATCGGCCAGCCAATAGAAGCGGAGGGGTGGAGATGAGCGGGATGTAAACATCCCGCCCACCTTCTCCCTTCCGCATTGCTGGTGGACGGCGGGCGCAGGTAAGGAGATGTTTGTCGCTCCTGCGGTTTCACACACAGCGATGTGGAGCTGCAGGAACGACAAATAACATCGTACCAGCGGACGCACCGACATTATGAAAATGAACGACGTGACACAGATCACCGATTTTTGACTGTTTCACGCTCGTTCATCATCTCTCCTAGGCTTTACACGTTGCGACGTCGTTACCGCCGCCGGATGTGCGTCACTTTCGATTTGACCCCCGACGATATCGCAGTAGCGATGTCGCAACGTGCAAAGTACCCCTTAGTGGTAGGGCACCCATTCATCAATAAGGCCTCGTCCACACATTGAGTATTTGGTGAGTTTTTTACCTCAGGATTTGTAGCCAAAACCAGGAGCGGGTAAGAAATATAGAAGTGGTGCTCGTATTTATATTATACTTTTCCTCTCATTGTTCCAGTCCTGGTTTTGGCTACAAATTCTGAGGTAAAAAACTCACCAAATACTCAATGTGTAAACGCAGACTTATGCTTTTCCTCTGATTGTTCCACTCCTCGTTTTGGCTACAAATTCTGAGGTAAAAAACTCACCAAATATTTAATGTGTGAACGCGGACTTATGCGTTTCCCCTGATTGTCCAACTCCTGGTTTTGGCTACCAATTCTGAGGTAAAAAACTCACCAAATACTCAATGTATAAATGCGGACTCATGCTTTTCCTCTGATTGTTCCACTCCTCGTTTTGGCTACAAATTCTGAGGTAAAAACTCACCAAATAATTAATGTGTGAACGCAGACTTATGCTTTTCCTCTGATTGTCCCACTCCTGGTTTTGGCTACCAATTCTGAGGTAAAAAACTCACCATATACTCAATGTGTGAACGCGGACTTATGCTTTTCCTCTGATTGTCCCACTCCTGGTTTTGGCTACCAATTCTGAGGTACAAAAAACTCACCAAATACTCAATGTGTGAACACGGACATATGCTTTTCCTCTGATTGTCCCACTTCTGGTTTTGGCTACAAATTATGAGATAAAAAACCTCACCAAATATTCAATGTGAGCACAGGGCCCAAGTTATCCCCTATAGAATGGATAGGTGGTCACTTATTTTCACTGGACGACCCCTTTAACCTGCGTAATATCTGTACACCAATACGGTATTCATAAATAGGATTTCCTAACAAGACGACACTTTTTAAACTAGAAGCCAAATTGTATAAATTGTATAGAAAAGAAAATACTGCCACACTTCAGATGCTTTTATGTCAGAATTCTGAAGAAAATTGATAAATCGGGCTCAAAATTTAGTTATTAATTTACCCCAAAAACCATAATCCATAAGTAGTGATTATATATCACATATCCTAATTTTACACAGTCACTATGGTAAAATCATTCAAGATACCCTATAAAAGGCCACCAAAATGTGATATTGTGATTGCAGGAAAATGTTTATTCCTGTATCTGTACAAAGGGGAAAATATCACAGGATCACAATAAAAGGTGACAAATATATACACAGCTGCTAACACAGGATCCCCCCATTCACAATACATAACGTTACAGCTCACCTCCTCCTATATAATGATTGATAACACCTCTATATATAGTAAATAATAAGGATCCACCATTCACAATAGGTGATGTCACAGTTCACCTCCTCTCCTTCCTGTAGAATGACTGATAACACTTCTATAAACAGTATATTACACATGATCCTCAGTTTCAATAGGTGATATCACAGCTCACCTCCTCCTCTCCTATATAATGACTAATATAACCTCTATATACAGTATATAACACAGGATTCACCATTCACAATATGTAATGTCTCAGCTCACCTCCTTCTCCTGTACTATGACTGATAACTCCTCTGTATACAGTATATTACATCATTCACAATATATGATATATCACATCTCACCTCCTCCTCGTGTACAATGACTGATAACTCCTGTATATATAGTAGATAACACATGATCCTAAATACACAATAGGTGATGTCACAGCTCACCTCCTCCTCCTCCTGTTCAATGACTGATAACTCCTCTATATACAGTAGATAACACAGAATCCTAAATACACAATATATGATGTCACAGCTCACCTCCTACTCCTGCTGTATAATGGCTGATAACTCCTCTATATACAGTAGACAACACAGAATCCTAAATACACAATAGGTGATGTCACAGCTCACCTCCTACTCCTCCTGTACAATGGCTGATAATACCTCTGTATAAAGTAAATAACACAAGATCCACCATTCAGAATAGGTGCTGTCACAGCTCACCTCTGCCTTTATAATGACTTATATCCTCTCCATTTACAGTAGATAACACAGGATCCACCATTCACAATAGGTGATATCACAGCTCACCTCCTCCTCCTCCTCCTGTGCAATCACCAATACTTCCCAGTATAGACAATTTTTTACAACAAATTCCCTTTAATTCAGGGTGATCTATGACAAGTTCGTAAACTCTTAAGACAAAAGCCACTTTCCAATAGATTAAAAAATTAGACTGTATTTCCCAGATCCTGTATGTGAGCCTCGGATCATTAGCCACTTACTTGCCATCAGCCAGGTTGATCTTCTTGAAGAAGGGGTAATTCTCGGGGGTTGGATTTCCATGTTGATCTTCATATACAAATACTGGGGAGCGCCCAATTTCCACACCCAGTTGTTGAACACCCTTATCATTGTAAATGGAGAAGAGGAAGAATTGGGCTCCTTTCCTGACTTTGAGAGTGATGAGAATGGAGAAGTCTTCTGGGAATGGGTCATCTGTACCAATGGATAGAATGAAGATTTTAGTGTTTTTGGATATGTTTTTCCAACACTACATATTCTTAGTGACATTGAATATGGCTTCCTAATTCCCCGTTGTCTCATTTTTTGCTTGCCATAAACTTTATAACGCTGTTCCTTCCAATCTAGAAATGCATATACACCCTTGGCTGAATGAGTATGTACTCTAGATGGGGAAAGGAGACTAAGGGCGGTGTCACACGGTATGATCTATCATGCGATCGCACGAGCGATCGTACCCGCCCCTGTCGTTTGTGCGTCACGGGCAATTAGTTGCCCGTGGCGCACAAAGTCGTTAAACGCCCGTCACACGCACTTACCTCCCGGACGACCTCGCTGTGGGCGGCGAACATCCTCTTCCTGAAGGGGGAGGGTCGTTCGGCATCACAGCGACGTCACACAGCCGCCGGCCAATAGAAGCGGAGGGGCGGAGATGAGCGGGACGTAACATCCCGCCCACCCCCTTCCTTCCGCATTGTGGAGGTGACACACGGTACAACATCTCTAACGATGCCGGATGTGCGTCGTGAATTCCGTGACCCCGCCGACATATCGCCCAACATATCGTACCATGTGACACCGGCATAAGACCCCTCTGGTGGTTTCTTACCTCCTTTGACAGCAAAATGATTGGACATGTTGAAACTCAACTGCCCATCTTTTTGTCCCCATACATCTGTCATTGGCATTAAATTTGGCTGACCTCCCCCCTCCCATACAAGGTGGCTCAGTGGTGAACCCATTTGCTTTAAACCCATGGGGCCCTGAGTTCAAATTCCACCAAAGGACATCTTCAAGGAGTTTGTATGTTCTCTCCGGGTTTCTTGGCTTTCCTCTAGGCTCCTCTGGCTTCTTCCCACACTGCAAGACATCCTGATAGGGAATTTAGATTGTGAGCCCCAATTCTGCGCTATGCAATGTGTTGTCATAGATTGACTTGCTGTCATGACTGTGTCCTCCTCTGGGGCGAGTCTGGGACCAGAAGGTCACAATGCCTTATTGTTTGTAGGTTTTGTATTTGAGTTAATCTAATTTCTTTTGGTGCTGTAGAGGTTAAGGACTGTTTCCTATCTGGCTAAGCTTTGTAACCTTAACCTCAGGTGCAGCTCTTTTGTGCCTACACCCTTTCTCTATAAAAATTCATATGTGTTACCATCTGATGCCGGTTATAGATTCTCATTCTATGCTGAAGACTTTATAAGGAGCCTGTCTCTGGAAGAAGCTGAGGAGTCGAGACAGTTGCAGCTGTGATGTTTAGCTGCATTGGAGGAGCTTGGAGTTTTTTCCTTTTTGTGTTTATTTTGTGTCTGTCTCCCTTATTTTCAATGGTGAGACTAGTGTTCTTGCCAGCCTACTCACTTGTCAGGGTGAGTTCAAGGCAAGTAAGGACATAGGCACGTGACGGCCACTGGGGTAAGGCCCTATATAGGGACTTAAGGAGCGTAGGGTAGAGATTCAGATGAGTTGCAGGAGGTGCCCCCTTTCCATTCTCCCTATCGCTAGAACCTTTCTTCTATACCATTCCCGTTGTTACCTTTTTGTTGCATGGCACGCTGAGTGTCTGTACTCTCTGCTGTGACACTTGCGTCATTCAGGGTATGTGCACACAATATCTTTTTCAAAAACGTATTAGAAAACATCAAAATAACGAACATATACATTTCTATTTAAAAACAACTTGCTGTGCACATGTTCAGGCTTTTGAACATTTTTTTAACCACTTCCGGTTACTAAAAACACCAAACAGTCAAAAGAAGTGACCCAACCATTTTTCTGGTGTTTTCTCTTCTGGAGGCGCTCTGTACGTTACAAGACAAGTTAATTAGAGAACGAGAGAACCAGGGTTTTTTTTTGTAGATTTAGCTACATAATAGCTTAATAATACTTCAAATCAGAATCTTCTTGCAAAAGTAGAAAGAAATTTTATTAAAGTCAATTCTCACAGCAAAAGGTAGTTACAATAATTTAAATACATAATGTAAACATCAGGTGAACATGGGAAGTCCCTAGGAAAAACACCGATTGTACAGCATGACAGGTCTGAACATGGTTTAATTAATTATCACACGTGGGTACATTGTTAACAGAGCACAGCGGGGTTAATATATCCCAGCATATCAGTCATATATTTTTAATCAAAAACTCATGAGGCTGTATAACCACACACAGTGCGTAAATACCATCCCACAGAGATATACTAATACATCAGTCACTCTGTTACCCCGTAACTATAAATCAGTATAATCAAGAGGAAAACCTCTAAATGACCAAGTGACTAAATGTTATAGCTCCCCCATGTCAGGTTGGACGTCTGGTGTAACGTGCCCCAACATGCACGTTTCGTGATCACGGCCCACCGAGGAAGAAACACAAAACGTGCGCGTCGAGGTATTATTAAGCTATTATGTAGCTAGCGTAAATCTACAAAAAAATCCCCCTGGTTCTCTCGTTCTTTAATGTTATGTTGGTTGGAGTGTAGATTATACTGTTAATCACTATTTTGTCCTTATTTGCTCAATACAAGTTAATGGTAAAACTCAAAAGAAGCTTGAAAATCTTTTGGAATGTCGTTCCATCATTTTTGCTTACAACACACTAATAGTTGTATTAACCAATGCAATGACAAATAAATTGCCAGAAAATGACAGTAAAAAAGACGTTGGAAAAACCATGGGCATGCACTCCAAAAAAAAAATGCCATAAAAAAGCTCATGAAACGGTCGTAAAAATTATACAACAGACGTTTCAGGGAAAAAAAATATCAGTTTCATAAAGCATCATCTGCTTGAAAAATTGGGCTGGTTCACCTGAGTTTAAAAGACATCGGATGCACATGCCGTTAAGAGATCGTGTGGGGACCTGAGAATGATTCTTCATCAAATCATTGGGCACAATATGTGGTTAACATTTGTACCTACCTTTGAAGATCTTCTATGTGAAGTCACTTCGCTGCTGCATGAGAAATAAGGTTTTATATGGTACCCACCTCACTGAACTATTAACCCATCTGTACAATGCATGGATGTATGGTACAGTCATAACCAAAAGTGCTGGCACCCGTAAGGCCCCCTTCACATGTGTGATTTTCACGGACGTGTCAAAGGTGCGTATTGTCCTCCATGTGTCGTGTTTATGGCACACAGATAACACACGGAGAACGGGAACTTTCTGCTCACCTGTCCCTGGCGTTGCTGTCCGTGGTGCTGATCTTCGGTCTCCGGTCCTGCCGACTCCCCGCTGCTGCTGCTTCCGGCCCGCAGTGGAGTGAATATGCAGTGAGCATAATGAGCGGGGGTCGGAAACAAGTGACAGCAGCGGCAGAGACAGCAGCGCTGCAGAAGGTAAGTATAGAAATTATTTTTTTTCCACAGGCACGTGTGGTTTCTCCGGTGCGTGTCACACGGATCACATCCGTGCAGTCCGTGTGCGGGCCGTGTGAGGGCCGTGTGACACCTGTGATGTCGGAGAAAAATTGACATTTCTACGCGTGGAGCACACGGGAACACGTATGCTCCACATGTACACACAGTCCATGGCAAAACACGCACGTGTGCGCAGACCCATTGATTTTAATGGGTCTACGTGTGCCCATGTCTCTGACCCGTGAGGAAACTGACCAAGCACGTACCAGAGACACGGACGTGTGAAGGAGGCCTAAAATTGTTCCGGAAAATGAAATATTTCTCACAGAAAATTATTGCACTTACACATGTTTTATTACACACATGCTTATTTCCTTGGTGTGCATTGGAACAACACAAAAAGCAGAGGGAAAAAATGCAAATTGGAAATAGTTTCACACAATCCCCCCAAAATTGTTGGCACCTTTCCATAATTGTGGGTAAACAACTTTGTTTCAAGCATGTGATGCTCATTCAAACTCATCTGTGGCAAGTAACAGGTGTGGGCAATATGAAAATCACACCTGAAACCAGATAAAAGGGGGAGACGTTGACTCAATCTTTGCATTGTGTGTCTGTGTGTGCCACACTAAGCATGAAGAACAAAGAGGAAATGAGAACTGTCTGAGGATTTGAGAACCAAAATTGCAGAAAAATATCAACAATCTCAAGGTAACAAGTCCATCCCCAGAGATCTTGATGTTCCTTTGTCCATGGTGCACAACATAGTTAAGAAGTTTACAACCCATGGCACTGTAGCTAATCTACCTGGACGTGGACGGCATAAAAAAAATTGATGAAATGTTGCAATGCTGGATAGTCCGGATGGTGGATAACCATACCCAATCAAGTTCATTGAAATTATAGCTGCCCTGCAGGCTCAGGGGCCATCAGTGTCAGCATGAACTATCTGTAAACTTCTGAATGAAATGAAATGCTATGGAGGAGACCAAGGAGGACCTCACTGCTGACACAGAGACATAAAAAAAAGCTAGACTACAGGTTGCCAAAAAAAAGAAATCTTCTGGGAAAGCATCTTGTGGACAGATGAGACCAAGATAGAGCTTTTTTTGTAAAGCAAATCATTCTACTGTTTACCGAAAACAGATTGAGACCTACAAAGAAAAGAACACAGGACCTACAGTCAAATATGATGGAGGTCAGAGAATATTTTTGGGCTGCTTTGCTTCCTCTGGCACTGGGTGTCTTGACTGTGTGCAAGGCATCATGAAATCTGAACCAAAAAATTTTGGGTTGTAGTGTAGTGCCCAGTGTCACAAAGCTGGGTTTGCTTCCTAGGTCATGGGTCTTCCCGCAGGTCAGTCACTAAAAACACTTCAAGAAGCCCCAGAAATGGATGGAAACAAAGTGCTGGAGATTTCTGAAGTGGCAGCAATGAGTCCAGATCTAAGTTCCTTTGACACCTGCGGAGATATCTTAGAATTACTGTTTGGAGAAGAGAAGATGCCTTCAGAAATGAGAGACCTGAAGCAGTTTATAAAGAAGAGTCCAAGATTCCAGGTGAGAGGAGGAAGAAGCTCGTGGATGGTTATAGGAAGCGACTGATTACAGATATTAATTCCAAAGGGTAAAGGGTGTGCAAACAAATTTTAAGTTGATGGGGAGAACCATTTTATCCAGCCCCGTTTTGAAGCTTTGTGTGATATTATGTCCAATTTGCCCTTTTTTTCTGTTTTGGTTTTTTTTTTCTTTGTTTGTTTTAAATAATAAACATTTGTATAAAAAAACCCACATGTAATTGCAATAATTTTCCGGGAGAAAAACTTCAATTTCAGGAACAATTTCAAGGGTGCCAACACTTTTGTCATGACTGTACATATATACAGTATGTCCATTGCTGGGCATATGTTTTATGCAAGGGTGGAAAAACTGCTGCAAAGTCAGAATGTTTTAAAAAATAGAAGAAGTACGGTAGTTTATATTCATCAATTCGCAAGATCAAATCAATATTTTCTGTGACCGCTCTTTCCCTTCAAAAAAGCTGGGTGAGGAACAGACAAACTACAAAGGAGAAGTGAGGTTGAGGAAGACGGTTTCATGTCACTGGTTATACACCATAGCAAAACAGAACACAGCAACAAGACACAAAGTAACATAGTTATATTACATCAGAAAGGTCTTTGGTCCTTATGGGGTGGGATTATTTGAACAATGTATTATATGAGTACCATTTAGTATTAATTGCATACTCATATTTACAGATGGGTGGTCTCGCAAATACCTGGGACCTGTTCTCTTTTTTTTTTTAAATGTGGATCCGGTCCATAATCCAGGCCCCCATATAAGTCTATGGGATCATAATCTGGAGATTAAAAATGATGGTAGAAGGCATAGGGAAATGAGAGCAAGCACGCTGTACTTACCAATACTCTGGCATAGCTGTACACAGGCCTCGCATTCACTTCCTGGGCCGCTAATTATTGCTCATGAATATGCACTGATTTCCCCACCCACTGGCACTTGTGAATGGCTGCAGTCAGACGCGCCCTCATCCTGAATGTCACCTGACTTCCACCAATCACAGGCACCAGGACGGCTGTTGGGCGGGGAATGCAGTGTAACTGAAGGAGCCCATACACTCTAGCATCTGCCATGAGCCTAGAATGTATGGGCTCATTCCAGGTATGACGGAATTTGTCACGTGATAGGGGGCGTGTTCAAAATGGAGCCTGGTGTTTTCCAGATGGAATAAACATTCTTTTTCTCAGTCCACCTGGGAATGGAGTTGTTCATAATAGAAGTGGGAGGGTTGAAGCCATCCCCCCTTGCATGATTATAGTGGACAGGAGGATAATAGTGGAGTCCTCACAGACGAATGCTGCACGTCTCATGAACCAGGAGGCTCAGGATGAACAGATCTGCTCATTCTGAACCTCCTTGTTCATGAATAGATGTGCAGCACTTTAACAGTGATAGATAGTGCTGGCAGGGGGTGCGAGCTGCACTCCCCAACCCCTGACTGGCACTGTTAGTGTTAAAGGGCTGCGGGGTGCAGGCACGGCCCCATACTTTAATGTCAGCAGAGGTCATACCGTGGGAACCCAGGTATGACCTCCGGTGAACTGAATGACATCACTGCTGCCAGCTGGGTCCTTCTTGTTAGTGTTTCCCGGAGCCTAGAGAGATCGGACATGTTTTCGGTCTCTCCAGGCTCAGATGTAACTTTGGGCTTGATGACAGTTGTGAACTCCCATTACCTCGATTGCCGACGCATCAGGGCAATTGGGAAGAGCCGGGTAAAGCACCAAGCTTGTCGCATCTAAAGGATGCGACAATCTCGGGTAGCTACAGGCTGCAATTTTTAGGCTGGAGGGCCTAATAACCATAGGCCTCCCCATTGTGAGAATAGCAGCCCCCAGCTGTCGGGCTATGTATCAAAATTAGGGGGGACTGCATGCAGTTTTTTAAATCATTTATTTAAATAGTTAAAAAAAAAGCTGCATGCGGTTCTCCTTATTTTGATACACAGCTAAGATAAGTGCAGGGCTGGGGGCGGCAGCCTGTAGCCGTATGCTTTAGCTGTGCTGGGTATCATAATATGGGGGGACCCTACGCCAGTTGTTATATTTATTTATTTTTATACCATGATAGCGACCCGCAGATAGCGGCTGTGTGTAAGCCGTTAGACGCTGACACAGGCTGGGGGCGAGTCTGACTGCAACCAATCACAGATGCCAGGAAGGCCGGTGAGTGGGCAAAGCAGTGCATATGAAGGAGCAATGATGAGCGGCCAAGGGAGGCCACAGGAGTAGCAGACAGCCAAGCGGGAGCAGTTTACAGCCGCGACGGAGCCTCGGTGAGTATAAAGCAGTCGCTTCATTCTTATTTTCTTCATTTTTTTTTAAATTTCTCGAGTGCCGGATCTGGATCAAACACCCAAAATCCCTGGTCTGGCACCCGGGCACCTTTTACAGTCCAGTCCGGGTCCGCCCATTAAATATTATTTAAACTGTGTATGTGGCCCCTATTTGAGCATTGTATAGTGGTATTATTTGAGCAATGTTTAATGGGATTAGAGCAGTACAATGTGGAGGCATTATAAGAGTAATGTATTGCGGATTTATTTAGGCACTATATGTTGATTGTATTTTAGCACTGCATGATGGTATTATTTTAGCACTGTATGTTAGTATTATGTGAGCTCTCTATGCTGGTATCATTTGAACATTATATAGTGTTATCATATGAGTACTGTTTGTTGGTATTGCTTGAGTACTTCATGGTCATATTATTTGAGCATCATATATTGGTGTTATTAGAGCACTGTATGGTGGTAATTTAAAAGTTCATGGTGATCATTTTAACACAATATGTTGATATTGTTTGAGCATGGTATAGTGTTAGTATGTGAGCACTATATGTTCGTATTATCTGAAGACAAAATGTCGATATTATTTGAGCATGGTATACTGTTAGTATGTGAGCACTATATGTTCATATTATCTGAAGACTATGTCGATATTATTTGAGTATGGTAAGTGTTAATATGTGAGCTCTATATGTTGGTATTATCTGAACACGGTATATTGATATTATTTGAGTAGAGTATGAGGGGTTATTTTACAAACATTTGGCATTGTTATTTGGGTACACCTACAGACACCTGCGTACAGCCATATACACCTACAGACACCTGCGTACAGCCATATACACCTACAGACACCAGCGTACAGCAGTATACACCTACAGACACCAGCGTACAGCCGTATACACCTACACACAGCGTACAGCCGTATACACCTACAGACACTTGCATACAGCCATTTACACCTACAACACCTAGCAGTTATAGTTTCATATTTGTGCATCGTATGACAGTATAACACATCACATCACATGTATTGTGATTTCATTAACCCTACTTGCAATCTTATAAGGCTGAGGGGCTAAAAAAACAATTTTAGCCTACATAAAAAAAAAATAAAAATGAAAAAATCTATTTCTACATTCACCGGATGTTAGTTTTTAATTAGTTGATAGTCACAACATACCTGGATATAACTGCTTAGTTGGGGCGCTAAAGTGCGTTCTGTTCTCCACTCGAAAAGCAATATCTGTTTCTTCAATTCCTTGTCTATGTGTACAGAGTCCGGCCTCTAACGTAACTCCTTCAATTTCTTCATTGAGTTCCAGGGCTTTTAAGACGTTGACTGGGGTTGCTAGAAATGAGGAGGGAAAAAAAGATCAGTTAGACATTGTTGGCCCGATTATCACAGCTGACGTTATTCATGCTGGTCTCATGAGGAGATGTGATGTAGTCAGACGCTCCTTAGTCATGAAAAGATGTACACCTTCATGTAGCGCTGGACGACTGGCGTTCACCTCCGGAAGCTCCTCATCACCAATCCTGTTCAGGACTATAGATGTAAATGTGGCGCCCCTGTGGCTTCAGTCGCCACAGAGTATTGCACCTAAATTTGGGTGTAATGCTAAACCCGGTTCCTGAGGGGGTCAGTCCTGATTTCACCACATTACACACTCAATACACATCAGGTTGCCCTGTTCCCACTGGGGACAAGGCTAAGGTCGGGTAATAAAGGGGTCGCCAACAGTGGCATTTACAGGATGCCCTCAACAGGGGCCCCAGTCCTACTAGCTTAGGACCTGGGAGGGGGGAGGTGCAGCCAGCAGGGGGAGTCAGGAGCCAACACAACAGTTAGTTCTCCAGCAGGAGAGAAAAGGAGCAGACGTGCCTCACAGGTGCTCCGGTGGGAAGGAGGAAGAGTTCACACGGTTGCCGTCGGGAGAGTGATCTCTGCTCCCCACGGAACCGACGCCCTAGGGAAGATCATACTTCATGTTGGTTTTCCAGAATCTGCCTGGACGGGGAAAGTTTCAAGCCTCCCTGACCACACAGCGCCCGACAGCACAGTGCCATATAGGATCCGGGGCCTCGCATCAAGCCAGACCCCACATCGGAACCGAGGCACCTGCAGATAGGGACACGGGTACATCTCGCAAAACCCAGTGTACCCTCGTAGCTTCAAGCCAGGAGATCCACAGACAGGCGTTACAAGGAGAAACCCACCAAACACCAAACTGGACTGATCTCCAAAGGGATTCGGGTTCGACGGAGCCCATCATAGGAAGTGACCGGTATTACCTGGGTGAGCGGCATCGTACAAAAGTGAGTAAACAACCTGGAACCGCAGTCATAGACTCTGTCTCTTTATTACCGGTACTGCCGCTCCCCGCTGCCATTACTACTCCCCTCACCATCCTCCCCGGGGCCCGCTCTACCTGTGGGGAATAATACCATCCATAGCTGCTACCACCATCTGCCCCGGAGGACAGCGACACCAGCGGCGGCCCATTCCCTGGTCGCATACTACAGGTGGCATCACGACAAACACCTCACTACTACTCCAATCATCCTTCCCTAGCCATCTTCTGTATGCCTCGGGGCAACGGAGCCGGGATAGGCCGCAAGTGACAACGACAGTCGACGACCCGACAATGAGTAGGTTAAATGCACCTGTCCCGTGGGGCGCTGCATAAACAATGGAGCAGATTTCCATTGGTAAAGAAATAATTTTATATGTATATATATATATATATATATATATATATATACAGTATATGTATCTATACAGTAATTAAGAGTTTGTGAACTCTTCAGACTTTTCCATATTTGTATATAAATTTAACCGAAAACTATATCAGATTTTCATACAAGTCCTAAAAGTGGTAAAAGAACCAAAGCAATAAATAAGTAAAAGATATTTGACCTTGCTAATTATTAACAAAGGAAAATTATAATTATACAGTATCACATCTATGAGTGATAAAAGTATGTGAACCCTTGCTTTCAGTATCTGGTATAACCCCCTTGTCTATCTAAACATTTCCGGTAAATGTGGATTACTCCAGCACAGCAGCTTAAAGGAATTTTAGCCCCTTTCTCCACACAAAACAGCTTCATCTTGTAATGCTACCACTAGGGGGCGCAGGTACACAGAAGAGATGCAGAGCTCCTAGGTGTAATGTGGCGTCTGCCCACTAGATGTCACCAGTATCTAGACGGGGAGGTAGCAGAATGGTCATACAAGCCAAAAGTCAGAGCCGGGAGGTCACGTCAGTGCAAAGGAGGAAGAGGAGCCAAAGTCACATAAAAGCCTAAGGTTTGTAGATGGGGGGAAACGTCAGGTACAGATGGGGAGCAGAACCATAGTCAGAGAGCAAGCCGAGGTCAGAAACCGAAGAGGGACGTCAGTACAAAAGGGGGAAAGCGGGACGGAGGCAACAAGACAAACGGAGGGTCAGGAAGTCAGGGAGCACAGACAAGATGGACAGAGCGGAGGACAGGAAGAGGAGTTGGGTTAGTGGGATGAGGATTGGAATGAACAATATATACTGTGTGTATATATATATATATATATATATATATATATATATATATACACATATATATGCACATAGTCTCTCCTTGTTTTGGTAAAGCTTTCACACACTGCTTTATCACTCCAAGCTTAATGTTCTTGAGTGCAATTTCCTTCACTCCTGTGTATCCTCATTGCTGCTGAAGGATAGAAGAGAGAGAACTTTCAGGTCACCACATATTAACCATCCTTGATCCTGGTACTTAAGTTTCTTGAGAATAAAATCTAAATTCTCATATCCTTCAAGTGCACAGCAGTAGCAGGTTTCACACTTTTTTCAGCAATCAAAAGTATACAAAAATGATCTCTTACTTTTCAAAGAATTTTACCCTTACAGACCTGTGTAATTGATCAATTGATGTTTTCCATTCTAGAAGGAAAAGTGCACAGCACTGCTTACCCTTTCAAGAGGTAGTGAGATGATCTCGTTTCACCACTAAGCAGTGTGGTTGTTGCTTTGTGACATCGGGCACAATCCTGAAAAAATTCCTGGTATGATGGAAGCTGCTGTCTCAACCGTGGTGCTATTGCCCAGATGAAGCCATCAATTCATAGAAAATAAAGGAGCGGGCAGCACTCTGCAGGTAGCTTCAGACAGCTTTATTTTTCGATGCTGACAGGTGTAACAGACATGAGGGAGTGGAGGGAGGGGAGCACGAGGACGACGGTACCGTTTCGCACCTCTAGGGGCGCTTTCACGGGTCCATACCTAGAGGTGCGAAACGGTACCGTCGTCCTCGTGCTCCCCTCCCTCCACTCCCTCATGTCTGTTACACCTGTCAGCATCGAAAAATAAAGCTGTCTGAAGCTACCTGCAGAGTGCTGCCCGCTCCTTTATTTTCGATGTTTTCCATTATCACATTGCTATTAACCCATGAACAAAAAATAATAATATAACACTGCCCCTATGTATAAGAATGTAACTACTATAAAACTGCCCCTATGTACAAGAATGTAACTACTATAATACTGCTCCTATGTACAAGAATATAACTACTATAATACTGCCCCCTATATACAAGAATGTAACTACTATAATACTGCTCCTATGTACAAGAATATAACTACTATAATACTGCCCCCTATGTACAAGAATATAACTACTATAATACTGCTCCTATGTACAAGAATATAACTACTATAATACTGCCCCTATGTACAGGAATATAACTACTATAATACTGCTCCTATGTACAAGAATATAACTACTATAATACTGCTCCCTATGTACAGAATGTAACTACTATAATACTGCCTCTATGTACAAGAATATAACTGCTATAATACTGCTCCCTATGTACAGAATGTAACTACTATAATACTGCTCCTACAGTCATATGAAAAAGTTTGGGCACCCCTATTAATGTTAACATTTTTTCTGATGGACTGAGTAATATTTAGTAATATTTCTGGACTGAAATGAGGTTTATTGTACTAACAGAAAATGTGCAATCCTCATTTAAACAAAATTTGACCGGTGCAAAAGTATTGGCACCCTTATCAATTTCTTGATTTGAACACTCCTAACTACTTTTTACTGACTTACTAAAGCACTAAATTGGTTTTGTAACCTCATTGAGCTTTGAACTTTCATAGGCAGATGTATCCAATCATGAGAAAAGGTATTTAAGGTGGCCACTTGCAAGTTGTACTCCTATTTGAATCTCCTATGAAGAGTGGCATCATGGGCTCCTCAAAACAACTCTCAAATGATCTAAAAACAAAGATTATTCAACATAGTTGTTCAGGGGAAGGTACAAAAAGTTATCTCAGAGATTTAAACTGTCAGTTTCCACTGTGAGGAACATAGTAAGGAAATGGAAGAACACAGGTACAGTTCTTGTGAAGCCCAGAAGTGACAGGCCAAGAAAAATATCAGAAAGGCAGAGAAGAAGAATGGTGAGAACAGTCAAGGACAATCCACAGACCACCTCCAAAGACCTGCAGCTTCATCTTGCTGCAGATGGTGTCAATGTGCATCGGTCAACAATACAGCGCACGTTGCACAAGGAGAAGCTGTATGGGAGAGTGATGCGAAAGAAGCCGTTTCTGCAAGCACGCCACAAACAGAGTCGCCTGAGGTATGCAAAAGCACATTTGGACAAGCCAGTTACATTTTGGAAGAAGATCCTGTGGACTGATGAAACAAAGATTGAGTTGTTTGGTCATACAAAAAGGCGTTATGCATGGAGGCAAAAAACCACGGCATTCCAAGAAAAGCACTTGCTACCCACAGTAAAATTTGGTGGAGGTTCCATCATGTTTTGGAACTGTGTGGCCAATGCCGGCACCGGGAATCTTGTTAAAGATGAGGGTCGCATGGATTCAACTCAGTATCAGCAGATTCTTGACAATAATGTGCAAGAATCAGTATTGAAGTTGAAGTTACGCAGGGGATGGATATTTCAGCAAGACAAAGATCCAAAACACTGCTCCAAATCTACTCAGGCATTCATGCAGAGGAACAATTACAATGTTCTGGAATGGCCATCCCAGTCCCCAGACCTGAATATCATTGAAAATCTGTGGGATGATTTGAAGCGGCTGTCCATGCTCGGCGACCATCAAACTTAACTGAACTGGAATTGTTTTGTAAACAGGAATGGTCAAATCTACCTTCATCCAGGATCCAGGAACTCATTAAAAGCTACAGGAAGCGACTAGAGGCTGTGATTTTTGCAAAAGGAGGATCTACAAAATATTAATGTCACTTTTATGTTGAGGTGCCCATACTTTTGCACCGGTCAAATTTTGTTTAAATGCGGATTGCACATTTTCTGTTAGTACAATAAACCTCATTTCAATACAGAAATATTACTGAGTCCATCAGTTATTAGATATATGAAACTGAAATAGCTGCTGCAAAAACCCAAATTGTTATAAAGAAAAAAGGTTAACATTAATAGGGGGCCCAAACGTTTTCATATGACTGTATGTATAAGAATGTAACTACTATAATACTGCCCCCTGTGTACAAGAATGTAACTACTATAATACTGCTCCTATGTATAAGAACGTAACTACTATAA
Organism: Anomaloglossus baeobatrachus; assembly: GCF_048569485.1. NCBI lineage: Eukaryota > Metazoa > Chordata > Amphibia > Anura > Aromobatidae > Anomaloglossus > Anomaloglossus baeobatrachus. The sequence goes on along the minus strand of NC_134356.1, from coordinate 653,591,114 downwards.
TACTGCACCCTATGTACAAGAATATAACTACTATAATACTGCCCCCTATGTACAAGAATATAACTACTATGATACTGCCCCTATATACAAGAATATAACTACTATGATACTGCCCCTATGTACAAGAATATAACTGCTATAATACTGCCCCTATATACAAGAATATAACTACTATAATACTGCCCTCTATGTACAAGAATATAACTACTATAATACTGCCCCCTATGTACAAGAATATGACTACTATAATACTGCACCCTATGTACAAGAATATAACTGCTATAATAATGCCCCTATGTACAAAAATATAACTACTATAATACTGCCCCCTATGTACAAGAATATAACTACTATAATACTGCCCCTATATACAAGAATATAACTACTATAATACTGCCCTCTATGTACAAGAATATAACTACTATAATACTGCCCCCTATGTACAAGAATATGACTACTATAATACTGCACCCTATGTACAAGAATATAACTGCTATAATAATGCCCCTATGTACAAGAATATAACTACTATAATACTGCCCCCTATGTACAAGAATATAACTACTATAATACTGCCCCTATATACAAGAATATAACTACTATAATACTGCCCTCTATGTACAAGAATATAACTACTATAATACTGCCCCCTATGTACAAGAATATGACTACTATAATACTGCACCCTATGTACAAGAATATAACTGCTATAATAATGCCCCTATGTACAAGAATATAACTACTATAATACTGCCCCCTATGTACAAGAATATAACTACTATAATACTGCCCCCTATGTACAAGAATATAACTACTATAATACTGCCCTCTATGTACAAGAATATAACTACTATAATACTGCCCCCTATGTACAAGAATATGACTACTATAATACTGCACCCTATGTACAAGAATATAACTGCTATAATAATGCCCCTATATAGAGTAAAATAATTGCTACTATTTGACCTAGAACTGGATCAGATTTTAATACAAGTCCTGAAAGCAGATAAAGAGAACCAAATCAAGCAAATAAGTAAAACATATTAGACTTAGTAATTATTTTACTGACAAAAATAATCCATTGTTATCTAATATATAAAGCTGAGTATATGTGTTTGTGTGTGTGTGTGTGTGTGTGTGTGTCCGCTAAAGGAATCTGCACCGTCGCATTTACAATCACAAACTTTTGCACAGACACCTCATGTGACCCAGGGAACGTCATAGATTATGTTTTGACCGAAAAATTTAACCCCGTGCTTTACAGTTACTTTCCAAAAAATCTGCCTCCATTAAAGTGAATGGAGCCTGGAACTACAGGTTATTAATAGCAACTGTGATTGGTTGCTATAGAAACAAAGGACAGTGTTAGTATAAGATGCTTATGTGTGAGGTAATATGATGTCGGTGGACAGATGGAGAGAGAGACAGACAGACAGGGAAAGAGAAAGAGAGACAGGCGGTGAAAGGGACAGACAGAGACAGACGGTGAAAAAGATAGACCTGGAAAGAGACAGATGGGGAAAGAGACAGGCAGACAGAGACAGACAGAGAGACAGACAAAGACAGATGGGGAAAGAGACAGACCTTGATAGAGACAGATGGGGAAAGAGACAGAGAAATAGAGACAGACAAGGAAAGAGAGACAGAGACAGGCAGACAGGGAAAAAGACAGACAGGAAAAGACATAGACAAAGAGACACAGACAAAGACATACAGGGAAAGAGACAGGAAAAGAGACGGGGAAAGAGACGGATGGGGAAAGAAACAGAGAGATAGAGACAGACCTAGAAAGAGACAAACTGGAAAAGAGACAGACCGGGAAACAGAGAGACAGACAGAGACAGACACAGAGATAGAGAGACAGATAGACTGATACAAAGACAAACAGAGAGGGAGAGAGACAGACAGAGAGAAACAGACAGACAAGGAAAGAGACAGACAGAGAGACAGACAGACAGCGACTGGGAAGAGACACTGACAGTTACTATCCCAAGCAACGCCAGGTACTACAGCTAGTATACAGTATTTGTGAGGGGTAAATATGTGTGAACTTTTAGGATTATCCTATAACTTGAAGGTAAAAGTAGAGTCTGGTATTTTGAATCAATGGGATGACATTTGGTGTTATTGGGTTATTGTGGTTATTCTATTTACAGAACAGAGATCTATCAAATCTGATTTTAACAATACGTTTGTAGAAGGGTGTCATAGAAAACATATTTTTGAGGACCTCGTCAGAAGATTTGTTAGTGCTCATCAGGCTGGAAAAGCTTACAAAGCCATCGCTAAAAAGTTTCAGTTACCATTTTACAGTCAGACAAATGTGTAGAAATTGGTAAAATACAAGACCATAAGTCCCCTCTCCAGGAGTGGTCAACCAACAAAGATCACTCCAAGAGTAAGGTGTGTAATAGTCATTTATGAGTAGAGATGAGCAATGCTGCCAAGGATCGGATAGGTTAAGGATCGCCGAACACGCCTGAGATCGCCAATAGGACTAAAGCAGTACATACTGAATGAGACTTATTCCAGGTCCGCTAATTAGCCCTCATACTTATTAACTGCTTTCCCCTTCCACCGGTGTCTCTGTTTGGCTGCCATTGGACCACGCCTCCACACTTTGAGAAAGCATCTGTGATTTGTTGGAATCACACACTCTGTTCCCAAAAAATCCTTTATTTAAAACAAAACAAAACCTACACCCTATTTCATTTATTAACCCCCAAAACACCCAGGTCCGATGTGTAATCCACATTGTGAGGTCCCATGATGATTTCAGCTCTGCTACATCTGAAGGCCCAGTGAGCAGCCATAGAACATGACTGCCCACTGTGAGTTTCAGGAAGAGACTGAGCCACAGTGATGAGCGGCGACGACACTCAGGCTACTTGCGTTCACAGCTGTAGGCTCTTACTGCCCTACACCTGTGACTGCAGGTAACCTGACCTCAGGGGACCTCAATGAAATCAGTGCCCTCACCTCAGAAGGTTCCCTGAGGTCACGTTACCTGCGGTCACAGGTGGAGGTCTATGTGAACCTCCAGCTGTGACCGCAACTAACCTGAGTGATGTCATTGCTGATTGCTGCAGCTCAGTCTCCGCCTGAAGTCACAGCAGGTGGTCATGTTCTATGGTCTCACACTGTCAGTTCAGATGTAGCAGAGCTGGAATCGTTGTGGGATCTCATGTGGATTACGTCGGACCTGTGTCTTTTGGGAATTAAAAAAGTGGTGAAAGAGGATGGGGTTTTTTTGTATTTTATTTCAAATTAAGATTTTTTTCGGTGTTTGTTTTTATTTCATTTCACTTACAGGTCAGTAATGTGGAGTCTTATAGATGCCCCCTCAATACCAATCTAGGGCTTAGTGGCAGCTGTGAGCTGTCATTAACCCCTTATTACCCCAATTGTCACCCCACTATGGTAATTGGGATGAGCCTGGTAAAGTTCTGGGATTGTTGCATCTAATGGATGCAACAATCCTAGGCAGCTGCAGGCTGCTATGTTTAGGCTGGAGGAGCCCAATATTGCCTGGGTCTCCCCAGCCTGAGAATAAAAGCTCCCAGCTGTCAGTCTTTATCTTGGCTGGGTATCAAAATTGGAGGAGACCACATGCTGTTTTTTTTCAATTTATTTAAATAATTGTTATAACAGCTGCATGTGGTTCATCTGATACACAGCCAAGATAAGCACACGGTTGGGGGCTGCAGCCTGTTGCCATGGGCTTTATCTGAGCTGGCATAAATATATAGGGACTCTGCACAACATTTCTATTTTTATTATTTATTTTACACCAGCAGTATAACGCTTTCAGAGAGGGTGGTGGCGCAGTCTGACTGCAGCCAATCAGAGACGCCGGTGGGAGCAGGAATAATCGGTCCCGGAAGTAGCGGTGCAGCTGTAGAGACACTCGGTAAGTTTTGCTTCCTCTTTTGTTAGAATGGCCAATCACAGCCAAACCAATACTTGACATGGCTCTGATGGGCAGGGAGAGGATGTTTTTTTTCTCCGTCCGAACATTTACTGATCCTTGGCAAGATTGCCGATTTTTGCCGTAAATGTTTGAATGTCCAATCCCGATTTGATCAGGCCAAAGATCATACGATTTTAACATATTCCGATCTTTGCTGATCGGGATAGCTCTTCCAATTATGAGGCCAAAATGGAACCCAAGGTAACCTCTAAGCAACTAAAGACCTCCCTCATTAGATAATGTTAATGTGTCCACCATCAGGATAGCATTGAACAACAACCATGTTTATTGCAGGATTGTAAAGAGAAAGCCACCTCTCTCCAAAAAGAACATTACTGCCTGTCTGCAGTTTGTTAAAGATCATCTGGACAGGCCAGAAGGATACGGGAAGAATGTTTTGTGTACAAATGAGAGTAAAATAGAGCTTTTTGGTTTAAATAAGAAATCTTATGTTTAGAGAAAGAAAAGCCTCATACCATCTGTGAAACACGGTGGTGATAGTATCATTATTTGGGCCTGTTCTACTGCATTTGAGCCAGGACGGCTGTAATCATTGATAGAATTCAGAATTCATAGTTCTATCATGAAACTAGCTGTAGTATCTGGCGTTGTCCGTGGTAGTAACTAAGTGTCTCTCTCTTTCTCTCCCTCTGTCTGTCTCTCTGTCTGTCTCATGCTCTGTCTCTTTCTGTCTCTCAAAGTCTCTCTCTTTCTCTCTTTCTGTCTGTTTGTGTCTCTCAAAGTCTCTCTCTTTGTCTGTCTCTCTGTCTCTGTATTTCTCTCTCTCTGTCTGTCTTTCTCTGTCTCTCTATCCCTCTCACCACCAGTATCACATTACCTCACACATAAGCTTCTTATACTAAGAATGTAATTCGTTGCCTTCAGCAACCAATCACAGCTCTTATTAATGACCTGTAGCAAAATAGAAGCAGAGCTGTGATTGGTTGCTATAGGCCACCTGATAAATATCCAGGCAAAGGGCCGCTTTACACGCTGCGATATCGTGACCGATATCGCTAGCATGCGTACCCGTGGAGCACAACATCGCCCAGACCCGTCACACTACTTACCTGCCCTGCGACGTCGCTGTGACCGGCGAACTGCCTCCTTTCTAAGGGGGCGGTTCGTTCAGCGTCACAGCGACATCACAGCTGCGTCACTGAACCGCCGCCCAATAGAAGCGGAGGGGCGGAGATGAGCGGGACGAACATCCCGCCCACCTCCTTCCGTCCGCATTGCGGGTGGGAGGCAGGTAAGGGGAGGTTCCTCGTTCCTGCGGTGTCACACGTACCGATGTGTGCTGCCGCAGGAACGAGGAACAACTTCGTTACTGCTGCAGCAACGATATTAGAGAATGGACCCCCATGTCACCGATGAGCGATTTTGCACGTTTTTGCAACGATGCAAAATCGCTCAAAGGTGTCACTTGCAACGGCATCGCTAAAGCGACAGGATGTGCGTCACAAATTCCGTGACCCCAATGAGATCGCTTAAGCGATGTCGCAGCGTGTAAAGCGGCCTTAAGTGTCAAAACAGCCAATATATTACCTCACACATCCAAACAGTAAGTAAGTGGGTTTTCTTTTTCAAATAACTGTAAAGCGCAAGGTTAAACTTTCCCCTCAAAACATAGTGTATGATGTTCCTTGAGTCAAATGAGGCGTCTGGGCAAAATTTTGTGATTGTAAATGTGACGGTGCGGATTCCTTTAGCGGACATACACACATACATACATATGTGGCACCCCAGTGGTCACGGGAGTCACAGTGGCATTAGTCTCCTCAATGGGATCAATGCTATGCTCGAAGGCAGCGTGGGGACCTCTCCTTGTCAGGAACATTATGAAGCGCCCCAGGGCTATGGGGTACTCGGTCCCGAGCGGTGTATTTACTGGGACAGTCCACTGGGTGGCCGTTGCCCAGTCCTGTGTCCCTGGGGGGTATCTTGAAAGGAGTTATTTACAGGGGAAATATAGTAAAAGTTTTGTTGTGACGCTACTTGTAGGTTGCGGCTAAGTAGATGGAGTCGCCGCTGCACAGTCTCTCTGGGGTTGATGGTAATGGCAGCCTGGATGTTGGGCCCTCCGCAAGTAGGGCCAGGCCCCACGGGGGTAGGTGATGGAGCTAGGTGTGGAAAGAAGGTAGGCCACACAAGGGATTGCAGTGTAACTGGTTTCTTTACTCACAGCGTTGTTATAGATGGCAACCCGAAGAAGGCTGGTCCTGACCACTGGTCCCCTTAGTCCCAGTGCCGGTGTGGTGACCTGGTGGCTTACTTCCCCTGCACCTGTCTCTGGTTGGCGAGTCCTTGTGGCTTGGAGCGTCTGGGGGTCCCCTCCTGGTTCTCTTTAAGTCTTAGTCCCTATGACAGCTAGCTTGAACCCTGTGGGGTTGGTTTCTCTGGTCCTGTTCCCCGGTTCTCTCATTGCTACTGTGTCCCGAACTTTGCGGTCGGTGAGATGCTGGATGGTCGCCTTACCGTGCAGATTTTATCAGGTCTGCCTGGAGCGTTTGCCTGACCTAGGGCTCTGTGCCCCGTTGGTGCTATGGTTCCGGGAGTGCTCCACCATACTCCACCAGCAACCACACGCCTGAGCCCTCAGGTCACCGTTACACTATCCTGTCAGTGCGGTTACGTCCGGCTCCTCTCACTTCCACTTACCGAATGTCTGACTCCTCCCCTCTGGTTGTCTAGTGGACTGAATCGGTTCCACCCCTAGTTGGCCATCCATTGGGTCCAACCCTAGCCTGTCACCTGTCTTTGGGAACGGGAAAAAAAAGGGATTAAAATGAATGTTTTCCTATTACCGGCACTGGTCTTGTGGGTCCCTGGGGGGTAGGCCCTGCATTGCTGACAGGATGCAGTACCTTGTAGCTCTTGATGGCTTCAGGGGCGCTACAATTACATGCAACATCTCCTACTCCAGGCCAGCAGGGGGAGCTCATAAGCTCTTTTGAAGGGAGTCTCTCTGTACATGCTTACCTGGGGGAAGGGTTAGAGTGAACAGGCAAGAAGTGAGGCAGAACAGTTTTGGCAAGGACAGGGGACAGTCATCTTCAAGTAGAGAGAGAGAGAGAGAAGGGGACGCTGTGCTGCTCCAGGCCGCAGCGGCTCCCACCATGAGCGCATTAAGGAAGGCCTCCAACCGCCAGGCAAGGAGAGATCCATGCTGCTTCTGGGCTGACTGGACCACTGTAAACCTGGACCACAACAACTTGTGTCGTCTAGTTACTGTCGGCGTCCCAGCCCTGCACCCCATTGCACAACCCTTAGAATCCTCCTGGGGCCCGCTCCACCTATGGGGATTGATCACACCCGAGCTGCACTACTACCAGCCCCAGCAAGGAACCCTGCAGCGGCGGCTAATCCCTGGCCGCATACCACAGGTGGCGTTGCAACAAACTTTCCCAATCACCCCATTTCCCCTTCATTTGTGTACGCCTCCGGGCAACGGAACCGGGCAAGGCCACACGTGACATCGACCCTCAACGGCCCAGCAACGATTAGGTTAACCACCTGCCCCGTGGGGCGCTACACATACATAAATATACATATATAAATGAATAAATATTATTATTATACATATACACACACATTCATACACACACATATACACACACATACATACACACACATACATACATACACATACATACATAAACACCCGTATATATATATATATATATATATATATATATATATATATATATATGGACTAGCCAGGTAGTCACAGGTAGGCCCTTACACAAACACCTCCCCCCTTAATAAGGTGACAGCAGCCAACCTACAAAACCCTTGTCACCTCCCTCAGGGTTTGATGTTCACACCAGGGGGCGGAGCCAGGCGGCTGGCGATGCCCGCTGAGGAGCACACAGGCCCTGAGGCAGGAAAAGCAGTGTAGTGCCCTGGTACCGTGGCAAAGAGGCAGACGGTGGTGGCCGCCTGCAGGATTACAGCCGGTGGAACCGTAAGGAACCGGGACCAGGTAGTGGCCCGCCGGTACCGAACCAGGGAACCGATTGGAAACCGGAGCACCAGGAGGGGTACTCAGACCCAGTACGAGGCCCAGAAACCATTGGACCGAGTCGAATCCACTGATTGAGGTCTGGACTTTAGGTCCTTTCCTACCTGAGACCCAACTGAAGACAACAGCCCAACCATAGGGATAGAAAGCCACCGCCCAGGCATCGAGATCCCACGGGCCAGCATCTGGGGGCAAACGGGCTCTACCGGCACACATAAGGCTGGGGAGCGGACTACTGTTGCTCAGGTATAGGAGTCATCATTTCTACCAAAAGTGAGGTGCAGGAGAAAGGCGGAAACCACCAACTTGAAAAGGGGAAAAGCGCAGCCGGCTGCGGGCACCGTCCACCATCTTGTATGGTTTACCAGAGACTCCAGCGTGTCTGTAATAGTGAGTACATCAGTGCCTTTGGGCCGCGCACCGCGCCGTACCATACCGACACGCCAGAATGCATCCATTCCCCCGCCTCAGCACCTCCCTCGGGCCCCCGGGACCATCATCTCCCTACCCACGGAGGGGTCAACACCAAGCTGCGCAACACCGTCCCCGGGAGCCTAGTCAACGACAGCGGTGGTGTCCATCCATTTACCACAACCCATGGGTGGCGTCACGAAATTAATCCCCAAACAACCGCGGCCCCGGCCGTGGACCTCTCCACCGAACACCACCCCTCACGTAGCGCCAGCATCGGCCCCCTTTCAGAGCGACTTGACCCCCCTGGGTCAGGGAGGAGCTCGAGCCACTCACCAGAAACGAGCCCAGATCTGAGCGGCTCGGCTGTCGCCAAGCGCGGGGCGGTACATATATATACACACACACATACATACACACATACATACACACATACACACTCACACATACATACACACACATACATACACACTCACATACACACACATACATACATACACTCAGCTTTATATATTAGATTCTAGAAGAAAATGAGCTATCAAGAGAATGTGGGCCATGCAAGAAGACAACAGTAAGCACAAAAGGCGTACAAAAATATGGTTAAAGAGGTTGTCCCACAAACAAACTACATTCCATAATTGGATTTGTTAACCAAGTATTCCTGTGGTGAGATAATCTTATATATGTGCCCCTGCTATTGCCGTGTCTGACTGCACAGGGACATGGTCTGATCATACCAAATCTCCTTGGCCGGGGAAGAAGTAAAAAAGTAGAGACAGGATAACATGGGATCACAGCTGCTGCTTTCTGTGAGGTAAAACATTTTGCCTTGTAGTTGAAAAACAATGTTTTACCTCATATAACAAATGTTTTACCTCACAAAAAGAATCAGCTGTGATCGCATGCTGTCCTCTCTGTAGACTCTCTTTGCCAGGAGCTGTGGAATATGTCGACCATGTTCAGATACAGGCAGTCTCAAGCTTAATCCACAGAAATGTTGTGGAAGGGCCTCAATTTTAGCCCAGTTTATGGGAGAAATAGGCTAAAATTTCTCCAAACCAACCTGCAGGACTCATCCACAAATACCGAAATTGTTTTGATCCAGTTATGCTGCACATGTGGGTCACTCCAGATATTGAAAGCAAAGGTTCACATACTTTGGCCTCTCAGAGACACATGATATGGGATTGTTTTCTTCAGTGAATAAAATGACAAAGTTTTAGGTTAAATTTATGCAGAAATTTGAAATCTTCCGACAAACTTTTCGTGCTGTATGTACTGGATTAATAAAACTAGCATAAAATCCACAGCGTTATATATCCCCTAGGCACCTATGCAATTATTGTATCATGTTTCAGTTCATGATATTAATTGCAGCCCAGTGTAGATTTTGGAAAAAAAAGTATACTTTGGATACATGAAGATTTTAATCTCTGCTGAAATCCAAACAGGGAGGAGAACATTCTGCGGTCTTCTCAAGAAACAGTCCTTAAGTGTATTTATCACCTTCCAATGTCTGTGACCTCATAAGAGAATAACGTAACATTTTCCCACACCAAGAAAAAATAAAATAATATCCTAGTAAAAATTCAGGAAGACAGAACGGAGCAAAAAGATTTGCAGGACCCTGGTCCAGTTACCATCATAGCATTTTGTGGTCACCGGACCAGAGCACTGGGAATGTCTTATTACTAGTGATATCACCGTTGCCTCTGAGGCCGGAGTGACGCAACCATGACATCACGCATGACATCACATCGGCTTACTAATTGTTGGGAGGTTTCAGGTTAGTAGAAGGCTCTGGCCCTGTGTTACACAGAGTTTAAAAGCACAAACTTCGCCGACTGTCATGGTGGCTTTGGACTCTGTTCAGTTTGCAGATTTTGACTCTCCGCTTGATAGTTTCTCTGGTGTCTGGGATCAACACAGGCAGACTCAGGCGTCGACCTGCTGTGTGATAATTCATAGGCAGGCTAGCAAGAGTTAATCTCTGCTAGTATGTTTGCTCCTTTAATCACATGTTGTGGGGAGACCTATCACATCTGCTGCCCTCCTATTTATGCTGTTGGCATCCTTCTACCCATGCCAGCTATAGTTTACTCTATGTTGGACTGTGAGTTGTGGTGTCCCAGACTCTATTTTGTGAAAGTTGTGCTTTTTGCTTGGGGCGATTGTGGAGTGCACCCCCTTTATTTGGTTCTTCCTTTCTGCTCTTGTTTTCCTTCTGAATAACTAATTGTCTTATCCAGTGTGTGTACGTGCTGTTTGACAGAGTTTTGGTATAGTGCCAATGCCCCTGCAAGGAACGCCGACTTACTCACTACCCCGGTCGTGTTTCTTCCTCCCTCTCTGCCCTGCAGCCGTTTATATCTGCTCCTTCTTCCTCTCCCTCCCAGGGCCTCTGAATGCAGTGAGTGTTCTTAGGGCACTTGCGTGCATACCTGCCCTCCTCTTAAAGGGCCGATACGCCTTTTCCTGAAAATGCCTCTCAGTCTATGGTTAAGAGGCACTAAGTATTTAAAGCACCCTCCCATTAGAGGAGGTTCCTGCACAACGTCTTTAGTCAGTTTGGCTACCAGCCTGCTAGCTAGTTGTCTGGTCCTGTTGCTTCTGTCGCATCAACCATACCTGTGTCCGTCTTCCTATACTTATCTATCCTGCCATGCTCACCATACCTCTCTGCAACCGCCTGCCTGACTGCCTCAGCCATTCCGTCTCTACCTACCTGCCCCGGTGTCCATACCTGAGTCTATCTCCTGTCCTAGGGGTCAGCTGCCACAGTCCTGGTCACTGCCCAGGAAGTGGTACCTGGCATATGCCTTATGGGAGGCTCTTATTTAAGCCCCTCCCAATAAAGGGTAAACCTGGGTTCCACCTGTGGTCCAGTGGGTCCACTCCTAGTCGCCACCTGAGTAACAACACCGGTGGTGAGCGTTACATATGATTTTCCCTTGTCTGTCTCTGGTTTCAACACACTCCTGTACCGTCCCACCCTGAGGGGACGGGAAATTAGATCAGGACTGGTCAGGAGCAGGGTCAGGAAGGAGACTCAGGCCTCCCCATCATTAGGAGTATCCCTGAGGTTAGGGATAGTGGTTCCGTTAGCTTGACGGACAGCTTAGGAGCCCCAGTTCCCCGCTATCCCAAAGTCATTGTGACACCCGGTGGCAATGGTCTATTGACTTGCCCACTGGACCAAGGTCCTGCCCATCTTTTTGCTCAGCTTTATACGAACCTAAAGTAGACTTGAAATAAATCTGTGTACATTGATCATTATAGCTCAGTCCTTAGGAAAATTGATCGAATTGACTACTCACTCCATCAAGTACTATAACATTTTTATGCCCAACAAGTGTTGATATCACATCACATGGCTACATTAATAAATGGCTGCCTTGGGATATAATAAGAACTATAGACCATGATTTTCCTCTAGATTTTTAGCATTTATCTCTATAATATAAGGATGTGCAGCTGAAAAAATGTAGCTCAACTTGAAAAAATTAAGTCGGGGTAATTTTTAGATGGAGGACTGTGGGCCTACTTATGACTGTGGACCTTTATGCAGTGCTTAGCTGTTCGAAACATCTGTCTCAGTGTGTCACTATACTAAAAGACGAAGAACTTCTTGGAACTGCAATGAGCTGGTTGGTATAATGCATATGAATGGAGGAGTAGGGGGAGAGGAGGGAGATGCAACTGCAGTTTTTCACTAAAGGAAAAAGAACAGAAGAGGGAAATCAATGATTGAGTTTTTATCTGGTACTACAGTGGAATACCTTTGAACTCTGGTGGTGGTTGAGGTCTGAAATATCTGTCTCAAGTGCCTAAACATGCAAGCGGTTGAAGAACTTCTTGAAGCCACAATGAGCTATTTAAAAACATGAGGAAGAATACAGTGTTGGATTTTATTCCATCATAATGTACTGTAACCACTATTATCTTTACTTGGATTATTATATAGGAATGGAGGAGCATGGATGTAATTGGGTAGAGGAGGGAGATGCAGCTACAGTTTTTTACTAGGTAAATGTGAGGAACTGATTAATTGAGATATCATCTGGTATTTAAGCAGAACATCTTTGAACCTTTGTCTTGGCAGAGGCCTCTTTTAAGAGTCTTTTTACAAACCTGAATAAATCAAGCCTAATATTCGACTACAGCTATACATTACCAGGCATAAGCTCCATATTATAATTCATCATATGATGGGAAGAGGTTGGGAGAGGAATATGGTAATCAGCAGCAATGTAGATGGAGACACGGATAGAAATCAGGTCACTGAGAAGTTTACAGACCCAAATAGAAAACATAGTCATATGGTCATCTGTAGTTAAGGGTACTTTATATTACCATCAACCCAAATCCAGCAGACGAACCCATTTCCAATGGCATACGTCTTGCAGAAATTCATCCCAAAGCCACCAATGCTGGTCCATATGGTGGACCTCCATGTTGAGTTTTTTCCAGGGTCTACATTGAATATTGGGCAAAACAATGGAGGAAGCAGAGGACGTTCTTACAAAAGATCTTAGTGTAATGGGAAAGTACTTCCGACAATGGAGATTAAAACCTAACCCATCAAAAACGGAAGTTTGTTGCTTTCATTTACACAATGCAAGTGCCAAGACTGAACTTAAAGTACAATTTGAAGGCCAATCTGTTAAACACAATTTCAATCCTAAGTACTTAGGTGTAACCCTTGATAGAAGTCTAACTTTTAAATCCCATCTGGATAAATTGGCACAGAAACTGAAAGCACGTAATAATATTATTCAGAAACTTTGTGGATCCTCATGGGGCTCGGCAACATCTGTTTTGAGAACATCTACTCTTGCCCTGGTGTACTCTGCTGCAGAATACTGTGCTCCAGCATGGTTAAATAGCTGTCATGTAAACTTAATTGACACTCAGCTGAACAACTCTTTGCGTATAATATCTGGTGCTATTAGACCTACACCTGTTCACTGGTTACCTGTGCTGGGTCATATCGCACCCGCAAATCTAAGAAGACAAAAGCTCCTACTTAAAGAGTACACCAAAGTAGTGAATAATGAAAAACTTCCAATACACCAAAATATCAGAGATGTTACAATACAACGATTGAAATCAAGACATCCACCCATCCGAACTGCAATCACCTTGCATGAACAAAACTTCAATTTAGAGGAGAAATGGCGAGAACTTTGGGTCAATGTAGTAGAAGGTGATCCCCAAATGTTCCCTAATTTACAAAACCCTCCACCAGGCTTCAATCTACCAAGGAAAACATGGGTTACTCTAAATCGTATCAGAACAAACTTTGGCGTCTGTGCAGATTTTATGTATAAGTGGGGAAAATATGACTCTCCGACCTGTGACTGTGGAGCAGATCGTCAAACTATCCAGCACATTGTTGAGGAGCGTCCCCTGAGATCCTACCATGGTGACAAGAAGGATTTCTATATTGTAAATGATAACGCAATTGCATATATAGAAAATCTTGATATTCAAATTTGATTTTTATCCTTTTGATATTTTTCAATCACTGTCTATTGTCTGGTGTTTATTTTTAAATGATGGTAAGATATACGTTCATACGATTAAATAAATTGGGCTTGAGATGACCATGCCTGGTCCCACTAGTGTACACATACTTTTAATGTTGGGATGTCAGTCAATAAAGGGTAAGGTCAAAGTGTTACGGTCAAAAACTCTATCAAAGAATTCTACATTAATAGACCTTTAGCCATTGGAAAGACAACATAATAGTCCAAAAGGTTGTTCTTGCTCTGGAGGTCTCAGAGGTCTCATTGTATCTGCACACTACATGGACAGCCGATAGAAGACGAAAGATGTAGTTAGTTTTAGCTCCAAGCCCTTATGTAGGTAGGTTGTACATTACGAGGATCCCACCACACAGCTTCTCCTATCTCAGCTTCCTAGACCTTTTTTTTAGTAAGGTAGGGGAAAGATATTGATTGTAACTCAATCTAAATGTCCTCTCTCCCACCCCCTGATGACGGAGCAGTCACACACACAAAAGGTTGCTTTCCAGGAATTATTTTGGAGGCTTGGACAGCACCCATGACATTTTTTTGACTTTTCGGAATGTTCAAGAGTTCTCCCCTTTTCCAGGAGCCTTCCGTACATTCCAGAATAATTCCCAAGAATGGAAAAACAGTGTTTCTCACCTTTCCTTGGGTTGTCTCTGATATTGCAGCTTAATGAGGGTGAGATTCAATTCCAAACGTGACCTGTGCATAGGATTGGCATACTATACACCTGAAGCAAGCGAATTATTGTGCCCCCCTAACCCAATAATAATGTCTTGAGTGCCCCCTTAAAAGAAATAATGCCCCCTCAAAAATTAAAGATTGCAACACCCTAATCTGAGGAACTAATTCCTCTTTTCTCACTTATTGTTACGGTGATTGGGGAGAGCAGAGGGCAGGGGCTCCTAGACTGGCCCTCTGATGAGGGGACCCCAGCTATCTCTGATCTCAGTTACCTCTGAAGGTGAGGATGTCAGAGCTGTCTTCCTGGCCCTGCTCCTGACCAGCACTGATCTTATTTCCCAACCCCTTAGGGAAGGCCAGGGCAGGTGTGATAAAGCCAACAGAAATAGACAAACAAGTAAAAAACAAAACTCTATTTTTCGGCACACACACGCACACAGAGGCATAAAACAATAAGAGCTTAGGAGGAAAATGAGAGCATGGAGGAAACAACAAAACAACATGAGAGCTTCACAACAACTCCAAACACAAAGCAATACAATCTCACGAGCAGGACTGGGACACAACAGCGCACAGACCAACACAGTAATAAACTATAGTCAGTGTGGGAAGACAAATTCCACCAACTTAAAAAGGTGGTAAGTAAATGTGATAGGTTTCCAACAACATGTGATCCCATAGGTAACCGACAGGCTAGCAGAGGTTAACTCTTACTAGACTGACCATTAATGAGAACACAGCTGGTCGGTGACCGAGCCTGCCTGTGTAACTCCAGAGAAACCATAGTGTGGAGTGTCAGAATCTGTAGTGTGAACAGCGTCTGATGCCACCATGACACTCAGCAAGTTTGGCACAAAACTCTGTGTGGCACTTGCACACAAAGTTGACCAGTACAGGAATGTCACTGAGCCACCTGGACATCCCCTTTAAGGACAACCTTTCCCTGGATTTTTTAATTTAAACTAAGTTCCTCCATCAATTGCCGCTACTCCAATTTTTCTGGAAGTTTTTATTTTTCTTTTGTGCCTCTTCATTCCAAAGTTATGTCCCCTATAATAAATGGTGCCATTTTTCCCTTAAACCAGCTGGGCATGTACCACAGCACTTTTCTGTATCATGTCTCCACCAGAGTCCACCCTGCAACTTCTGCTTCGATTACTAGACGCTGCTGAATTCCCGTCGTGGGTGGTGCTGGTGATGGGGATAAAGTTAGTGGCTGTGGTGGGCGCAGGCTCTGCTCATCCACTAAGCTGGGTTTCACTAGAACCTGCAGTACCACTGGCTGACTGTGGCGGCGTGTGCCTTCCAGCTGAAGTTATCACTTTTCAGCTAAGGCAAATAGGAAGGCACCACACCCTTGTTATTCCTCCTCCAGACAGCTGGTTGCTGCCAGATATAGTCTTGTAGTATTACTGCTGCGGCTCTGGTCACATCCTACTCTGTACTAGTGATTCCTGTGTTTTGACCCCTGCCTGTTCACTGATGATTCTCCTGTCTGTCGTTTTTGTACTATGCTGCCATTTCCAGTTTGACCTTAGCCTGATTTCCTGACTTCGCTCTTGCCTGCCGATTTTTTCCCTTTTTGTACCTTCTGGTTTTGACCCTGCCTGATGACTACTCTTTTCTGGACTGCAGCCTTCCATAGGCCGGGGATCTTCTGGACCCTGTAGTAATTCCAGATCCTTGTACAGGGGTTAAAGGGTTTCAGGGTTCTCAGAATCCTGCTGAGTGGTGGGCTAGCCTCTAGTCTGTCTATGACAACCATTCTGAGTCTGTGGTCCCAGGAAGACGTCACAATTTACTTTTTCTCCTATGAAGATGGCCAATTAAAACACAGCCGTGTCCACAAAAAAGTGCTGTGGTACACACCCAGTTGGTCGAAAGGAAAATATGCGCCCTTATTACTGGGCGGACATAACTTTGGAACAGAGGGGCACAGAAAAAAAGGAAAAACTTTTCCGAAATCAGTGAAGAAGCGACAATCGAAGGAAGTACTAAGTTTAAATTTAAAAAAATTTGGTGAAAGGTCTTCTCTAAAGAAACAATTCTAACAATAACTAATTAAGTCCTATCTGTATTCATCAAAAAAGATTAGTAATGATTAAAGATGATTGGCACTTTTATTGCGCAATACAAGTAAACACACGTCAATAGCAATTCGGCAGATCTGTCGTCTTTGTTTCATGTCATATTTAAACCTACAAAGCTTCAAGGTGCAAATCTATGGATTAAGGATCATTCCGGTGTTCGAAGGGTGAAGCATACCTGCAGTGTCACTCAGGCTTTGTGATCGCTAATCCCTACTCCAATGTTCCTATATCCCAACGCATCTTGAGTGTGATGGGGTCAAGAGGGGATCTTATTTGTCTTTGGCGCAAAGATTGTCACAAGACTATTGGGATTGTTGGCAGGTATGAAAGGAAAACCGTAACAAACCACCATCTATAATACTAGTGTCCTCTTATCTGGCAGGGGGACCTTTGGGCTTCCCCAATCTTCAGGGCTTGGGTGCGACTCCTATCTCTGGGAGTAATTACAGTGGGGAAAAAATTATTTAGTCAGCCACCAATTGTGCAAATTCTCCCACTTAGGCTACTTTCACACATCTGGTTTGAACAGTGCGGCTCAATCCGGCTGTGAAACCTATGCAACGGATGCGGCGAAAACACCGCATCCTTTGCATAAGTTTTTACATGCGGCTCGTCCGTTTTTTTCCGGTTGCGGCACGCTACTGAGCATGCGCAGTGGAAGAAACCGCATGCGGCGGCCGGATGCGTTTTTTTCCGCATCACGCCGCATCCGGCGTCCATAGGCATGCATTGAAAAATGCGCCGCAGCGGCCGGATGCGGCGCGATGTGGTTTTTTTCCCGGAGCAAAAAACTTTGTAGGCAACGTTCCATCCGGCCGCGGCATCGGCTAAATCTGCCGCATGCGGCAAAAACCGGACCGAACGCAAGCCCATGCGGCACAATATGGCACTAATGTAAGTCTATGCAAAAAATAACGCAACCGGCGGCAAAAAAAACGGTTGCGGTTCTTCTGCAGAGCGCCGTATTGTGCCGCAGAGCAAAAACCAGATGTGTGAAAGTACCCTTATAAAGATGAGAGAGGCCTGTAATTAACATCATAGGTAGACCACAACTATAAGAGACAAATGAGAAAACAAATCCAGAAAATCACCTTGTCTGATTTGTCAAGATTTTTTTTGCAAATTATGGTGGAAAATAAGTATTTGGTCAATAACAAAAGTTCATCTCAATATTTTGTTAATTATCCTTTGTTGGCAATGACAGAGGTCAAACGCTTTCTGTAAGTCTTCATGAGGTTACAAGAGAAAAGGTGTTGGTCTTCATAAGGTTGGCACACACTATTGGTGGTATGTTGGCCCATTCCTCCATGCAGAGCTCCTCTAGAGCAGTGATGTTTTGGGCCTGTCACTGGGCAACACGGACTTTTACCTCCCTCCAAAGTTTTCTATGGGGTTAAGATCTGGAGACTGGCTAGGCCACTCCAGGACATTCATATGCTTCTTATGAAGCCACTCCTTTGTTTCCCTAATGATGTGCTTGGGATCATTATCATGCTGAAAGACCCAGCCACGTTTAATCTTCAATGCCCTTGCTGGTGGAAGGAGGTTTGCACTCAAAATCTCACAATACATGGCCTCATTCATTCTTTTGTGTACACGGATCAGTCGTCCTGGTGCCTTTGCAGAGAAATGGCCCCAAAGCATGATGTTGCCACCCCCATGCTTCACAGTAGGTATGGTGTTTTTTGGATGCAACTCAGCATTCTGTCGCCTCCAAACACGACGAGTTGTGTTTCCACCAAACAGTTCTACTTTGGTTTCATCAGACCATATGACATTCTCCCAATACTCTTCTGGATAATCCAAATGCTCTCTAACAAACTTCAGACGGGCCTGGACATGTACTGGCTTAAGCAGGGGAACACGCCTGGAACTGCAAGAGTCCCTGGCAGCATAGTGTGTTACTGATGGTAGCCTTTGATACAGTGGTCCCAGCTCTATGCAGATCATTCGCTAGGTCCCCCTGTGTGGTTCTAGGTTTTTTGCTCATCGTTCTTGTAATCATTTTGACCCCACTAGGTGAAATCTTGCATGGAGGCCCAGATTGAGGGAGATTATCACTGGTCTCAAATGTCTTCCACTTTCTTATTATTGCTCCCACAGTTGATTTCATCACATCAAGCTGCTTGCCTATTGCAGATTCAGTCTTCCCAGCCTGGTGCAGGGTGACAATTTTGTTTCTGGTGTCCTTCGACAGCTCTCTGGTCTTCACCATAGTGGAGTTTGGAGTGTGACTGTTTGAGGTTGTAGACAGGTGTCTTTTATGCTCATAACAAGTTCAAACAGGGGCCATTACTACAGGTAATGAGTGGAGGACAGAGGAGCCTCCTAAGGAAGAAGTTACAGGTCTGTGTGTGCCAGAAATCTTGCATGTTTTTAGATGACTAAATACTTATTTTCCATCATAATTTGCAAATAAATCTTGCAAATCAGACAAGGTGATTTTCTGGATTTGTTTTCTCATTTTGTCTCTTATAGTTGTGGTCTACCTATGATGTCAATTACAGGCCTCTCTCCTCTTTTTAAGTGGGAGAACTTGCACAATTGGTGGCTGACTAAATACTTTTTTTCCCCACTGTAACTGACAGCCTGATGGACTCCACAGGTCTAGCATGTGTTTTCTGTGGATTGCCGACATTTAAGCAGAAACCGGATTGGCTTCCAAAGTGATCATCACTGTTCCTAATAAATACAGTGGTGCGTAAAAGTTTGTAAACCTGTCTCATAGTGTTTGGTTTTAAACTTGCCGAGTGTCATGGCAGCATCAGACACTGTTCAGATCACAGACTCCGACACGCCACACTTTGCTTCCTCTGGTGCTTCTAAGTTGCACAGGCAGGCTTGGGCGTCGACCACCTGTGTGCTTATTAGTGATCGGAGTGGAAGGAGTTAATTACTGCTATAATGCTGGTTACTTTTTGGATCACATGTTATGGGAGACCTATCACAAGTACTTCCTGCCTCTTTAAGATCGAGGAATCTGTTTTCCCATGTCGACTATAGCTTTCACTAATCCAGTCTGTGTGCTGTTGTGTTCCTGTTGATTTATTGTGTGCTGTGGAAATTCTCTTGTTGTCTGGTTATTTCCCCACTGCTAAGTTCCTCCTGATCACGTATTGCTCCATGTGTGCTAGTTTTGGTTTCCCCATTTGTCCATATCTGTGAGTTCACCACTCCTGTACTGGTTCTCCCCTGGGGTTGGGGAGAGGGGTTATTAGATCAGGGCTCACCAGGAGCAGGGTAAGGAAGGCGACCCAGATATTGTCACCATTACATGTATTTTTTGGAGTAGGGATAGCTAGGGCCTCCTAGTCTGAGGGCCAGTTTAGGAGCCCTCATCCCCTGTTATCCCCTGCCACCTTGTGACAGAACCCCTCAGGATTTTTCTTATTCCTGTATAAATTTGACCTAAAACTGCATCAAATTTTTCACACAACTGGTGACAGTAGATAAAAACCAAGTCAAACACAGGCAAAAATATTAGACTTCATTCAGGAAAATGATCCAATTTTTCAAATCAATAGAATGAAAATCAGGTGTGAGTTGGTGTCCTGTTTTATTTAAATTACAGGTGTGACGCCCCTGGACTATCGGGTCGTCACAGGATATTACACAAGCTGCCCTCCCGTGCAGTATTCACCTCCTTCTTGGTTTTGGGTCCCCAACCATATGGTGTTGCCTACATCAGCTAATCAAATCCTAGATACACCCTGCACCACACCCACGAAACACACCAGTGGACGGCTTGAGTGGAATAGAGTCACCCACCATGGGGG
Source organism: Anomaloglossus baeobatrachus (assembly GCF_048569485.1). Taxonomy (NCBI): domain Eukaryota; kingdom Metazoa; phylum Chordata; class Amphibia; order Anura; family Aromobatidae; genus Anomaloglossus; species Anomaloglossus baeobatrachus. Next base: position 653,570,622 of record NC_134356.1, on the reverse strand, counting down.
ATGGGGAGGGGAGGTGAGGAGTGTAGTCAGTGTAGACTGAGTAGTGAAAGTGAGAGGAGGTCAGTAGTGGGGTTCGTGGAAAGCTGTCTAGGTTGGAGACGGTGGTATGGACCTAGAGGAGATGGACCCCTGGTCGCAGGGGATCATGGCAAGTGGCACGGATCTGTCGAGGAGGACAGCCGGCGGCCTTGCACCATCACCAGTCTGGGACCGAGGCACGACGGGGTACGTAGACCCTAGGACAGGGAGTAGCTTCAGGCAACCCAATAATTTACCCAAGGAGAACGGAGCATTCAAGATTCATTCCCAACCGCTCCAAAATCGGGGCACTAGCGCAACGAGGGGGATAGGACTTTCCATCCAAAACGGTCCAGAAAATCCCAAGCGTGAGCCCTGAGACCAAGCTCCCACACTTAGCCATAGTGGGGAGCGGGACCCGGCAAGTTTCACACTACCGGGACCACAAGAGAAGTAAGCTTAGTGCCAGGAGGCAGGTCACGGATCACCAGGCAGCACCATTGGGGACGGGAGCAGAACTAGCTCCCCTCAGCGGCAATGGTGTCCAGAGACTTGGTTTACCAGTTGTCGGTATCTGCTTAATGGACTGAGTGAGTACCAAAGCGACCACCTTGCACCCAACGGCATCCCGCTCAAACACCGAGTCCCGGGGTATTCCCCCTACCCGTGGAGGGTTCTAACACCTGGCTGCCCCATTCCATCACCCCTGGGTACTCCCCAACTGCAGCGGTGGTACTCCTAATTACTACATACCACAGGTGGCGTCACGAACTCTATACTATCCCTTGAAAATAACCCCCTTCATTTGAGTGGCCATGCGACCCCCGGGTCCAGAGACCCTCGAGCCACTGAGAACCCGGATCTGAGCAGCTCGGCTGCTGACACAGGGGCGGCACACAGGAACTTAGAAGAAGACTTGTTAATGATCTTCAGGCTGGAAAAAGTTACAAAGCCATCTGTAAAGAATTTGAACTCCACAAAGCCACAATCAAACAAACTTTGTACAAATGTAGGAAATTCAAGACCCCTCCCCAGGATTGATCGGCCAACTTAGATCACTCCAAAAGCAAAGTGTATAACAATCTGCGGGGGCACAAAGGGACCCAAGGTATCTTCTAAACAGCTAAAGGCTTCCTTTACATGTTCATGACTCCATCATCAGGTCGACACTGAACAACAATAGTTTGCATGGCGGCAATGAACGGAGAAAGTCACTGCTCTCAAAAAGGAACCTTACTGCCCATCTACAATTTGCCAATGATCACCTGGACAAGCCAGAGGGCTATAGGAACCATGTTTGGATGGATGAGACCAAACATATAGGTTTCTGGTTTAAATGAGAAGTCTGACATTTCCATTAATAGTTGACATAGAAGTCTTTCCAGTCCTAATTGCCAAGTAGAAGACAGGTAGCTCCACATTGCCAAATATAATGATTTTGAAGTACTGTATTAGGCTACTTTCACACTTGCATTGAACGGCATCCGTTGCATTGTGTGACGCATGTAACGGATGCCTTGCAAATAGTGTGATATAAAGGCAACGGATTCCTGTGAAATAACGCGTTGCGTTAAGTTTTCTAGCCGCGCGAGAGAAAGAGCCCATCATCACCGCACACGAAAGCACTACCGCACTCATCATCATCACACACATCCTGACACTACCGCAGCCATCATCATCACTGCACACGCAGGCACTACCGCACTCATCATCATCACACACATCCTGGCACTACCGCAGCCATCATCATCACTGCACACGCAGACACTACCGCACTCATCATCAACACGCAGGCACTACTGCACTTATCATCATCACACACATCCCGGCACTACCGCACCCATCATCACCGCACACACACAGGCATTACATCAGTGACGTTCCCGCTGACAGCGCGACTCCCTTCAGTTGCTGCATGGAGCTCACAGTGAGCGGCGGTATTCTTCGGCCGCTCCTATCAGCTTCATGTAGCAGAGCTAAAAGCGTCACGGGACCTTGTGTGGATTACGCCGGACCTGGAGGGGTATTTGGGAATTTTAATAAAGTGGTGAAAGAGGGTGTTTTTTTATCTTCTATTCCAAACAAAGTATTTTTTTTGAGTGTATGTGTTTATTTACTTTCACTTATAGGTTAATCATTGTGGGTTTCACATAGACGCCTGCCATGATTAACCTAGGACTTAGTGGCAGCTATGGGTTGCTGCCATTAACTCCTTTATTACCTCGATTGCCAACGCACCAGGGCAATTCGGGATGAGCCGGGGAGAGTCCCGGGACTGTCGCATCTAATGGATGCGGCAATTCTGGGTGGCTGCTGGTTGATATTGTTAGGCTGGGGGGCTCCCCATAACGTGGGGCTCCCCATCCTGAGAATACCAGCCTTCAGCTGTGTGCCCACCAGCGGCTGTGATTGGCTGCAGTGAGACAGCTGTCACTCAGCGTAGGGGCGGGTCTGACTGCAACCAATCATAGGCATCGGCGGGCGGGGAAAGCAGTGAATACTAGATGGAATAATGAGCAGCTGGCATTTTCAAAAGAGGAAAAGCCGCCGGAACTTTGTGACAGCTGTGCAGCATCGCGCCCGTGATCGGTGAGTATGAGAGAGGGGGGGAGAGAGACCAGGAGTGATTTTAAACGATTTTGATCGTTCTGCTGGACATGCTGAGCATGCTCAGTAGAACGTCACGGAATCCGTCAGCGGATTCCGCCGCTTAGCGCATAGCGGTGGAATCCGTTACCATAGACAATCATTAGACACCTTGGCGGATTCCGTCAAGGTGCGTTATTTTAACGACCCAAAAAACGCTGCATGTAGCGTTCCCTCCGCTCAACGCTGCGTCAAAATAACGACGCAGCGTTGTCCAGCGGATGAAACGCAGACACTTGCGTTACAGTGCGTCGTCAATACAAGTCTATGGAGAATAGCGCAGTGCATTAATGGACTGCGCTATTCTCCATAGCGGCGGATTGCACTGAACGCAAGTGTGAAACTAGCCTTATGCGGGCGTCACACGGTACGATCTATCGTGCACGAGCGATCGTACTCGCCCCCGTCGTTTGTGCGTCACGGACAAATCACTGCCCGTGGCGCACAAATCGTTAAACCGCCGTCACACGTACTTACCTGCTGAGCGACGTCGCTATGGGCGGCGAACATCGACTTCCTGAAGGGGGAGGGACGTTCGGCGTCGCAGCGACGTCACACAGCGGCCGGCCAATAGAAGCGGAGGGGCGGACGCATTCCACATTGCCGGCGGGAGCCGCGGGACGCAGGTAAGCTGTGTTCATCATTCCCGGGGTGTTACACGGAGCGATGTGTGCTGCCCCAGGTACGATGAACAACCAGCGCAAAGAAAAATAAACGATTTTTTAAAAATGAGCAACATGTGACAGATAAACGATTTGCACATGATTTACAAACTTTTTGTGTCGCTCGTAGGTGTCATACGGGATGACGTCGTAAACGATGCCGGATGTGCGTCACAAAAACCGTGACCCCGACGATGCATCGCACGATAGATCGTCTCGTGTGACACCCGCATTAAAATTTAGCTAAACCACGTCCAAATGTTTTAAGGGACATTTCTATTTCTCTGCTATTCCTGGGATCAAGGCTAAAATGTCCCAAATTCTGCAATGTAAATATTGTTAAAGAAAACCTGTCACTTGCTCCAAAAAAAGTAGTGTCTCTCTATTGATGAGGTATTCACATTTGTTATTTTTGGAGAGCAGAGTGTGAAATCTCTGCTTGCAGTCCAATTGTGCTTTCTTCAGAGTTTTCTCTGGGGGTGTATGATTTTC
>NC_134356.1:653541804-653561804 GCF_048569485.1 Anomaloglossus baeobatrachus | reverse complement strand
GGGTCATAAGCCGAGAAGTCACGTAAAGAGCCGAGGAGGAGCAGAGCCGTAGTCAGGGGACATTACTGAGGTCAGAGGCCGGGAGAGCACATAAGGTGGGAGTGGAGGCAGAGACACAGGACAGGACCAGGGTCAGGTAGACAGGGCGGACAGACAGTATGGGGGGAATGGAGATCAGGGAGAAGAAAGCTGGGTAGCGGGACAGATCAGAGCAAACTCACAGGAACCAGTGCACGTGCTGCATAGCAAGAACTATTACTGGCAGCGTCCAGGAGGAGTCCACACCATAATGAAGCAGTGAGAGTCCCGGCATGAGGCATGACCGAACAGACCCCTTCCACTGACTTAACCCAGTCAGAGTCAAGCAATAATCATGACACAGCTTACATACAGTCAGGTTCTTATCCTTCAATTGATAATCGATTGATATAAATAATCTTCATCTTTTCTTAAACTGTTATGGCTGGCACTTCTAGACAATTTATTTAAGACAAGCCTTTCTACCACTGAAGAGCCTGGTGTGAGTGTCCTGATCGCTGAGAGACGTGTTAATGATGCATAAAATTAGGAAGAGGTTAATATTTTGTGGGGCGCCCTCTGGTGTATGGCAGGGAATAGAGCGCTACTATGAAGGTTTGACAGCAGAAGCTACATAAATGGAGCCAGAATTTGCCAAATTAACAGGAAAAATACATTTTGATCCAAACCAAAAATAGGCATTTCACGTGAAAAAGTAGATCATTTTTGGGCACCAAGATCCAAACATATCAAGATTTCCAACAGGACAGAGGGGAAGTTATATCCTCACCAAGTATATATTGATTGTCTATACTATATATTATATCCTGAAAATTCCATAAAAAATAATAAGATACTTGATACTGGTCCAAAATTCCCATTAGTAGTCAATGCTTATTTTAATCTAAAGGTCTGTAGGCTATCTGTCTGGATTTCCGATACGTCATATACATCTGATTTCAGGCCAAGCACTGGAAGCCATTGGAATTATTCCACACAGTAGATGGACCACATCCAGCCTGTCCATATAATGGAGTGCAACGTGCCAAAAAATGACATCTTTTTATCATGATCTCATTATTGACATTTCTGCAGAAGTTACCATACTACACTGAGCTCATTGAAGAGACTCCTTAATCCGACAACCAAACTCGAAAGTGATGAAATTCCTCAATCGGGCTTGAACTCATCGTAGCATTTTACAATTTAGTCACAGATGTCTGCCGGACTGTAGTGGTCAGTGCTTTTAGAATAGTTATCTTCTACTTCATCTCATTGTTACATAGGTTGAAAAAAGAGCTTGGTCAACCTTCCTCCATCCAATCTCTTGAAGCAAAAAAGTTGTATTGTCTTAAAAAATACCAACCACTTATCTGAGCTAAAAAATGTGCTCCGACAGGTCCAAAGCAGTGTAGCTGTCACGTTGGATATGGTGAAAGCTGGGGACAGGGGCTCCTAGACTGGCCCTTATGCTAGGGAGGCCCTAGCTATCCCTGATCTCAGAGTTACCTCTGAAGGTGAGGATGTCTGAGCCGCCTTCCTGGCCATACACCTGTCCAGCCCTGACCTCATATCCCCTACCAAGGATAGAGCCGGGACAGGAGTGTGATTAAACCGACAGAGATTTACAAACAGAGGAAATCACAGCTCTATCTCACAAGTATAAGACAATAAGAGATAAGAGCAGGGAGGAAACAACAAGATGACAGGTAAACTCCACAACAATTCCACAAAAAAGTAGAAAACAAGAGCAGGGAGGAAACAACATGACAACAGGAGAAGTCCTCAATTACTCCACGCACAAAGCAATACAATCAACAGCAGCACTGGGACACAACAGCACACAGACCAACACAGCAGTAAACTATAGTCGGCGTGGGAAGACATATTCCACCATCTTAAAACGGGAGAGAGCAAATGTGATAGGTTTCCAACAACATGTGATCCCAGAAGTAACCGGCAGGTTAACTCTTGCTAGCCTGACCAAAAATGAACACACAGCTGGTCAACACCCGAGCTTGCCTGTGTAGCTCAGAAGCACCAGAGATACCATAGGGTGGAGTGTCAGAATCTGTAGTGTGAACAGCGTCTGATGTTGCCATGACAATCTGTGAGTTTTGAGCAAAACTCTGTTTGATGTTTTTCTTTGGATAATGTTTTACCAAGATCTTTCTTTTGTTTGTCACATCTGTAAAAGGCCACAGGCTGAAAAAGGCTGCTTTGAACAAACTTAGCACAAACCACTCCGTCTGTCAGATTTCAGAGGAACTCCGACTTTCACCCTTTAACATCTGTACAGTGATCTGGTCTTACAACGGGGTCCAGTGGATTTCTTCCACTAAAGGGCTGCGTTCCAAAGGAGTGAACCAGAGGCAGGAAGGCTCGCCAATCAGGGTCAGAGCCAAGAAGACACATTCAGGAACAGAATCGTAAGACAAGAGGAAGGTCAAAATTCACACCAAAGTAAAAAAACAGGAGGAATCAAAAAAACAAGGTCAAGGACAAGGACTAGAGCACAAGTCAGGTACGAAACCTAAATGATTGGCAGTGGAAGTCAGAGACTCAGGGGCTTAAATAGCAGGCAGCCCCGCTAAAGGCTCTCAGAAAGGAATAATCAAAAAACAGACAATTAACCCCATAGCTCCATGATCTAGCGGCACCAAAAGTCCCAGGATTTAAACAGTACAGATTCTGTCATGCATCACCAGCAACCAAGACACCGCCTAGTGGCTGAAGCAGGAACAAACGTGAAAGGAACTGGCACAGATATTACATTTATTTTCAATCATATCAGCTTCACCTCAAAAGAAAATCAAGAATCCACCCTTTCCTTACTGTGGAAACATCAAACACTCTTATAGTTGCTTTCATTAATAATCATTATAATTACTAATTCGACCTCTCACTAAACTCACCTCTCTCCAATCTATTCTGGATATCGCATCCAAACTCCTATTTTGATCCAGACACTACACATATGCCTTCACCCTGTGCCAGGCTTTGCACTGGTTGCCCATCTGCTGTAAAGTAAAATGTAATCTTATCATTTTTAGGCCTAAGCCACACAGCATGAAAATCAGAGCGAGTGGAATGCGATAAAATATCGCATTCCACTCGGACCAATATTAACCTATGTGCCAGCACCCATGAGCGATTATTTTCTCAGCCCTAATCGGACCGAGAAAACAATCGCAGCATGCTGCGGGTGCAATGCGATCCTTGTTTCTCTTGCACCCATTCAAGTCTAAGGGGCGAGAGAAAAATCGCACTGCACTCGCATTACAAAGGTGTAATGCAAGTGCAGAGCGAGAATGGCAAAAGTCGGCTACGGAGGAGAGAGGGAGATAAATCCCTCCCCTCCCCAATGCCGGCCCTCCCCTCCTCAGTGCCGGCCCGCCCCCGTCAGATGTGGTCCAATCTCATGATTGGACCTCAGTCGCAATGATACTCGCATGACACTCGGTCCCGCTGTGCTGCCAGGGTGAGCCGAGTGTCATGCGAGGATCGCAGTAGTCCCCATGTGGCCCCGGCCTTACCATCAAAGTTCTCGACTGTGCTGCCCTGCATCTCCTCACCCATCTCTGTGTACCATTCTACATATTCTCTCTATTCTGTTAAGAATCTAAGAATAATGTTTTCCATAACCCTAACCCCCTAATCCGATTTCAAAGACTTCTCTCATGCTGCACCGGCTATCCAGGATGTCCTACCCCAGAGTATTAGGTTAATTCTCAAGTTAAAACCTCACTTAAAAGCACATAATTTTAGGCAGGTTTTCAGATCCACTAATCTAACTTTTCTCCATTTACTCTTCAATTTCTAAATCATTCTGTTGCGGGCAGGGGTGACTGACCACGGCAGGGGAGGCTACCCGAGACGCTTGGATCCAGGATCTTGGCTGTGGCTCGAGTGGCACCCGGACCGGTGCTCGCGCAGCAGCCCGCCACCCACAACAATAAAAAAAGGGGTATTTACAAGGGAAGAATTTGTCAGTGACGCCACCCGTGGGTTGCGTGAATGGTTGGTGACACCGCCACTGCCTTGGTATGGGACGCCCGGAGCTGATGGAGCGGGGCAGCAGGATGGTATCCCCTCCACGGGCAGAGGAGGTGTTGTCCCGGGGCCCAGGTGTACGGGGAAGGATGCTGCAGAGTGTATTCTGCAGGGATGGACCGAGTGGTATTGGTGTACTCACAGTTCTAGAGGACTTCACACAAAGTCCAAGTGGTAAACCAAATTGCCAGTGACCGGTGACCTCCGGCGGGTGTATTCGGGTCCCACACCCTGGTACAGCAAACAGGGGTCCCTTCCTCCTGCACTTAGTGTTTGTGTCCTTAGTTTGACTACTCCGCTTGAAACGGGGAAGTCCACTCCCGGTGATTCTGTGTGTTGGGAGCTGTGGCCCGCGAGAACTGACCCGTGGGATCTTAGCAGGCAATTGCGGAGCCCTATCCCCCTCACTGGGCTTCCGACTCGCTCTCTGGGCTTGCTGTTGGGACAAGACGTGGAATCTTGTCCCCTGCTGGCTAATTGACAAGGGGCTTGAAGCAGTCCTCGCCCTAGGGTCCAGGCATCCCGACTGTGCACGGCCTCCGGACCGGTTTCCCGCTGTCGGCAGCGGCGTGCTACAACCCTGCCCCGGTCCACTTAAGGTCTCCCGCGACCGGATCTCCGTCGCCTGTGGCCCTGTCTGCCGACTACAACCTAGTCAGTAGTCCGGTAGTCCAGAGGCGCCAACCCCTGACTACCCTGTCATTTCTCACTCCTCTCACTTCCTCACTCCAAACTCGACTGTCTTGTTCCCCCCTAGAACACCTCAGGACCCCTAGGTGGGTGTCCCCATCTGCTTGGCCCCGCCCACTGATGTGTCCCTATTGTCATGGGGGGTGACTAGTCTTTGCTGGCTGATGTTGTGCACCTGGGTGTGGGTTTGTGTTGGTATACCAAGGAGGATGGAGTCCTGCACCTGGAAGATTTGTGCAGTCTCTGTGACAACCTGGTTTTGCCAGGGCGTCACAATTCCTCCCTACCAGACCCCTTAATTCAACAGTATCCACCAACCTCCTTGCACTTTATGTACTTGATATCTGGCTGTTAATCGGCTCATGTACCCTTTTGTATATTGCTTTTTTTAGTATACTAAACAAAAATCAATTTACATCTCTACTATCACATAGTGACTAAAAATACCGGTAGTAGTGCTGTTTCCTTCATTAGGGTGGTAGTACCCGGCACTGTTACACAAAGTGATTGGCCCCTGTGTTTGATGGGGCTCCGGATTTCACTTCAGGCTGCTGTCCTTTTATTATATCACTCTGTTGTTGTCCTGTGGTTGGACCTCCACGAGTGATGGAAGAGCAAGAGGGTATGGCTCCAGCTTTAGAAAGTACCGTAATCACTCCCTTAAAGCTGTTCTTATGATCTAATAGGCCATATGGTAAGGGTTATCTTCACGAGACAACCCTGTATAATTGGTAATGAGCACACTCATAACTAATGTGATGAGCAATGTGCGTAAACCAGTTTTCATCCCAATCTCTAGGGTACTATTGCAAGAAGCCACCTTTTCCGTGTCCAGGCAGCAGGTGCACTTTACGGGTTAGGGTTCATTGGACAAGTATTCCTTTTATTACATTTTTCTAGCTTCTATTCGAGGAAATGTGCTGCCACGGGCGCCCTGTAACTAAACCCCTTTTCCATGTAGTTTACGACAAGCTGAGACCTGCGGGAGATTAGTAGAAAGAGAAGAGCAGTCTAGTCCGAGATCAAACCTTCTGTCCTTTTTTGAAGATGTCTTTTCTTCTCGGAAATTCCTCTTTCGTTGCAGCTTTCCCACCCAGATTTTTTTTGGATAATCCTGTTTAATTCCATGATAATACCAATAGCTGATGTTTAACTTGTGGTTATTACAAAAATTGCTTGGAGGACGTGTGCCAAAATGTTTTCACGACAGAAATATGCAGGAAATGACCTCTGTCACAATCAATATATATGGGAAGATCAGTCTTAAGATGCTGAGTTATAGGAGTGGGACTAATCCAAAGACATGGATTTCAGGGACCGAGACAACCTTTATCTCTAGGTCAAGTTCGTAGAGATTCATAATTAGTAATTACGGGTGAGGGATAGAAGTCATCCTGAATTCTTAAGATGTCTAAACTGATCAGACATGACTTAAGCACCATATTCACGGTTAACCAGCACATATAATGTGCTAAGATGACGGTCTGAATACACAGTCTAATTACCCATATACCTATGAGAACTTTATTCAACTCCCAATCTAGTTTTCGCCCTACTGCCTAGATGTCATCTTTAAAGTTTGATAATTTAGTATATTGTGAGCTTTTCAAGTGTCTGTGTAACACAGTATTTTGCTTAAATCTTGTCAAGTGTGATGGCGGCATAAAATGCAGTTCATACTACAGATTCTGACACCCCACACTATGGTTTCTCTGAGTTACAAAGCACGCTTCAGACATCAACCAGCTGTGTGCTCATTAATGGTCAAGTTAGCAAGAGTTAACCTCTGCTAGCCTGTTGGTTACCTCTGGATCACATGTTGTTGGAAACCTGTCACATTTACTCCCCACCTTTTTAAGATGGTGGAATCTGTCTTCCCATGCCATTATAGTTTATTGCTGTGTTGGTCTGTGTGCTGTTGTGTCCCAGTGCTGCTGTTGATTGTATTGCTTTGTGCGTGGAGTAATTGAGGACTTCTCCTGTTGTCATGTTGTTTCCTCCCTGCTCTTATTTTCTACTTTTTGTCTTATACCTCTGTGTGTGTGAGCTGTGAGATAGAGATTTGGTTGCCCCTGTTTGTTTCCCATTTTTGTTGGTTTTATCACTCCTGCCCTGATGCGGCAGTGGTAGCTCTTATTCATCCATCATCCATGCCTTCACTGTCTGTCTACCTTTCTTCCTCATACCTCACTACCTCGATCCCTCTTTATTATATTCCTTCCATCCTTCCTGGCCCTGTTGCTTCCTACCTTTTCTTAATTTTTTTTGCTTCCTTCCTACCTTTCCATCCTTTATTATATGCCTCCTTTCCTTCCTCTTTTCTTTCCTCCTTTGTTTCTTCCCTCCCTTTTGTTCTTTCTTTCTCTTTCCCTTTTGTTTTCTCTTTCTCTTTTGTTCTTTCTTTCTCTCTCTCTCTCTTTTGTTCTTTCTCTCTCTTTCTTTCTCTCTTTCTCTTTTGTTCTTTCTCTCTTTTGTTCTTTCTTTCTCTCTTTCCCTTTTATTCTTTATTTTTCTCTTTTGTTCTTTCTCTTTTGTTCTTTTTTCTCTTCACTCTTTTGTTCTTTCTTTCTCTCTTTCTCTTTTTCTCTTTTGTTCTTTCTTTTTCACTTTTGTTCTTTCTTTCTCTCTTTCTCGTTTTTTTTTCTCTCTTTCTTGTTTGTTCTTTCTCCCTTTCTCTTTTGTTCTTTCTTTCTTTACTTGACACCCTTTCCTATGTCCTAGGTGTCCTAATTCAATCATAGCCACTTTTCTAATATACTTTCATTACTCGTACTTTTTCTATAACCACATCTTTGGTTGGGTAACGTAATCCTTTCCTACTTCCTGTCTGTTATATCCTGTCAATTCCTCATTTGGGCACAGATTTCTATGGAATGAGTGGAGCATGTCACTCTTCTTCTGATGATGGCAGAGCTGCCTTTACATGATTGACAGGGGATCTAAGAGCATAAGTTCAGATTTTCACTAATTTTGCCAATGCTTTAGAGCGCTTGCTCTTTAATTGACAAGAGCTGTGATGTTCTTGACATTAGGAAGCTCCTCCAAACACAGACATCGGACTTCACGGTCTTCTTCCCTGACTCTGATATGGCTTTGGAGCACAAGTGCCTGTCCTTTCAATTGACAAGAAGTTCAATGTGCTTTCTAATGACAAGCAGACCACAAGGCTTGTAAACTTAAGGGGACAGCACTGATCGGTGACAGTGTCAGTGCAGAGGACAGTGACGTCAATTATCTGGGCCTGCGGTCTCAGAAACCCTGTCAATCGTTTAAAGGCAGCGCCGCTCCCACTCCTATAATTTCTTCCCTTCCTTCCTATTTTCCTTTTTCCCCTTTTTCCTTGTGTCCCTCAACAGTATAGTCATCAGGAAAGGTTATTGTTCACTAGATGTAGGGTTCCTACCGTCACAAAATCTCTTGCCCCAACATTATAGGACACTTTCCTTATCCAGAAGAATTGTTAAGTATGACCTTAGTGGTAGGATGAGCTGATATTATCATAATGTTAATAAGCTGATATTCCCCCACCCTTCTAGATCTTCAATTGACTACAAGGAGCAGAAAACCCATAAAATCCCATTATGGACTGGACCGGTGATGTCACTCCTCATGGCGGATATCTGTAGACATGACACCACCAGCCCCACTCACTTCCTGATGCGAAAGTACTGTAAGTGGAGTTGGATTACTCCTTTAACGAGGGTGGTGATGTCATTCAGTCTGAAAAGTCACAGCACTAATTAGATCGGTGATGTCTACTGGTGTAATTTGAAGCTCATAGGCCCCAATGCAAAATCTCCTACAGAACTCCCATCTATCACAGGTCTGGCTGACATTGTGATGTCATCAGCCTGAGATCACAGTATTAAAGGAGTAATCAGGATCTACTCACTTCTAGAACAATAAATAAAACAAGATAGGACTGAAGATGGCACCATAATACTCATAAGTCAAAACTACACCCCAAACAAGAAACTTAGTATAGCAAGAGAAATCAGGGGTCATAGTAGTCCGAGCCATATATATGACTAATACATAATAAATCACATAAAGCCTCTTTGCACAAAGTAGAAAAGATTTTAGTATGAAAATTAATTACAGCAAGAGGTAGAGTATAAAATCTGGTCAATGTAATTCAGGTATATATAGGGAGTCCCTAAGAATAACACTCGGCAAAAAAACAGGTATAGGTGAGAAAGGTGTCCTATTGTTAGATCAACATTAATAAATAGTCTACATGATGGACCTAATATCCAGAAGCCTTATATATCACTACATGGCATATTGAGGAAACAGATGTAGTCATATGCATATTCAATACTGTGCAGTCATTGTGATATCATACAGTCTGAAAAGTCACAGTATTCATTATATTCATGATGTCACTGGCGTCAATGCTGCAGTCATTGAGTCATTGGGATATAATACAACCTGAAAAGTCACAGTCATAAGTAGGTCAATGATGTCACTGACTTCAATGCTAAGCAGTCAATTTGATGTAATACAACCTGAAAAGTGAAAGTATTCGGTACGTCGATGATGTCACTGGCTTCAATGTTACACACATGGTGATGTCATTTAGCCTGAAAAGTCACAGTATTCAGTACGTCAATGATGTCACTGGCTTCAATGCTAAGCAGTCAATGTGATGTAATACAACCTGAAAAGTGAAAGTATTCGGTACGTCGATGATGTCACTGGCTTCAATGTTACACACATGGTGATGTCATTTAGCCTGAAAAGTCACAGTATTCAGTACGTCGATGATGTCACTGGCTTCAATGCTAAGCAGTCAATGTGATGTGTAATACAACCTGAAAAGTGAAAGTATTCGGTACGTCGATGATGTCACTGGCTTCAATGCTAAGCAGTCAATGTGATGTAATACAACCTGAAAAGTGAAAGTATTCGGTACGTCGATGATGTCACTGGCTTCAATGTTACACACATGGTGATGTCATTTAGCCTGAAAAGTCACAGTATTCAGTACGTCGATGATGTCACTGGCTTCAATGCTAAGCAGTCAATGTGATGTGTAATACAACCTGAAAAGTGAAAGTATTCGGTACGTCGATGATGTCACTGGCTTCAATGCTAAGCAGTCAATGTGATGTAATACAACCTGAAAAGTGAAAGTATTCGGTACGTCGATGATGTCACTGGCTTCAATGTTACACACATGGTGATGTCATTTAGCCTGAAAAGTCACAGTATTCAGTACGTCGATGATGTCACTGGCTTCAATGCTAAGCAGTCAATGTGATGTAATACAACCTGAAAAGTGAAAGTATTCGGTACGTCGATGATGTCACTGGCTTCAATGCTAAGCAGTCAATGTGATGTAATACAACCTGAAAAGTGAAAGTATTTGGTACGTCGATGATGTCACTGGCTTCAATGTTACACACATGGTGATGTCATTTAGCCTGAAAAGTCACAGCATTCAGTATATCAATCATGTCACTGGCTTCAATAATACGCAGTCATTGTGATGTCATTCAGTCTGAAAAATCAGTCATCAGGATGTCATCGAGGTCACTGGCTTCAATGCTGTGCAGACATTGTGATGTAATACAGCCTGAAAAGTCACAGTATTTAGTAGGTTGATGATGACATTGGCTTCAATGCTATACAGTCACTGTGATGTAATACAGTCTGAGAGGTCACAGCACTGCCCAGGCTGACAATGTCTCCTTCTCCCAACATGAGCAGACATTGAGATTTCACACAGTATTGACTAGTCCGGTGATGTCACTTTCTGACATCATGAGCAGGAGATAGGACTTCAGTTTGAGAGCCGATCAGTGTCATTGGCCTCTATCATGAGCAGTTATTATGATGTCAGTCTGAGAAATCACAGCATTGCCTAGGTCTGATTCTAAAAGGCCCGGTGTGTCCGCTGTATGACCCACTGATTTACGGTAGCTCATAGCAGAAGTAGGACAGTGCAGTAAAGTGAGATCCCTGCCTGTCAAGAGCGATATATGGAAACCATTTAGGCTTTTCTTTATGTAACAAGACTTTGACAAATGAGGCGAAAGGAGGAAATAATTTTGAATGAAGCCCCTTAAGAATTAGCCATAAACAATGATGAACTCCATACAGAGCTGGTGTTTGGGTGGAGTCGATTTTTCAATCTATATTTCATATACACATGTCAAAGCAGAGATCTGTGATAAGTGGCCGTACAGATTAACCCCGTGCAGTATGACATTTCATGCAGCACACTACGGATGGCTTTCTGGCCTGTCCCTTTAATCACTTTTTCGTTTCTGCCGGACATGTCGGGGTGAATCACGGCAGATTTTTCATACAATTCCCCTGTCGTTTAAAGTATTTCTCTCTCAAGAAATGAACATTCCTTAAAGGGGAAGTGCACTTTTGACAACTTCTGATCACAGGATTTCATGTGGCTGATAGTCCCAGCGACCAGCTATAATATATGGCAGAACTGGGCAAAAAGTGTTCAATACACCTGCAGCGCCACCACAGGAGAAATGAAGTATTACACTGTATTTATTCCATTCCATGGGTTGTATATGTAGCGAGTGTGAGATCTTTGGAGAGAGCAAAGTGCTTTGGAATCAGCAGCAAAATCCAAGAGAAAAACCCTCTACAAATTGTTCTAATTATGGTGCAGATTTTGTTGTGAAATTTGTCTCACTCATTTAACTCATTGATGTAAATCTTCCACTAACCAAGACTGACTCGCAATGAAACTGCCATGCTAGGACAGAAAATCCTGCACCGCAGATCCTTCTCTGCAGCGGGTGGAGGAGATTTTTTCAACTCCACTTTCCTGATATTGTTTTACACTGCGGTTTTCCTAGGTAAAAGACCATAAAAAGTAGCATAGTAATAGAAAATGGATAGATAGATGGATGGATGGATAGATAGATAGATAGATAGATAGATAGATAGAGGGATAGATAGATAGAGGTATGGATAGATAGATATGTGCCGTCCCCGTGTCAGCAGCCGGTGCTGCTCGTATCCGGACCCGCTGTGTGGCTTGAGGGATCCTCCGGACCCAGGGGTTACGTGGACACGTCGAATGAAAAGGGGGACGTAGTTGTACGGCCTTGACCGTATTTGGTTCGTGACGCCACCCACGGTGTGTGGTGAAGTAGGACACCACCGCTGCTGTTGTGGGACACCCAGGAGAGATGTAATGGCAGCCGGATGTCAACCCCTCCGTGGGTAGGGATGGTTGCCCCGGGGCCCAGTGTCTCTGTGCAGGGTATGGCGATGGCAGGGGCTTGCGCGCCGGATGGACCAGGGGATGTTTGGTTACTCACAGTTAAATAAATCACACAAGTCTTTTGGTAAACCAAGGTGCTGGTGGCCGGCCGCTGCGGCAGGTTGTACTCTGGTCCCCCACCCGGGCTGATGGTCGCCGTCTTCTCCTCTGCACTAGTTGTGGTTGTGTTTTTAGACTTCCGGGTATGGAACACGGGAGTCCGCTCCCGGCTTTCTGTGTGACTGAAGAGCCGTGCCCGTCTGACGCTGACCCGTAGGATCTAAAGGCCCTGGCGGTGGCCCTGTCCCTCTCGGTGGGTGGTTGTCTACTTTTCGGGACTTAGGTTGGGACAGGACCTATAATCCTTCCCTCAATCGGTTAATTAGCTTAGCCGTTGGTCTCGGTCCTGGCTTCAGTACCGAGTACGGGTCTCCGGTGTTGGTACCGGCGGGCTCCAACCATGCTCCGGTCCTCCTCGGATCTGCCGAGCCGTCTTCCCATCTCCTGCTGACGGAGACCACATCTGCCACCTAGCCACAGGCACCAGGGCTCCGACCCTGGCACCGTTCAACTTGAGCTTCTCCTCCGCTGGAGCTACATCTAGCTCCAGCCCACACTCCTCTCAACTTGAACTCCAGACTACAACATCCTGTTTAGACTCTCTGTTTTCCCACCCCGGGCTGTCTAGAACCCTACGTGGGCGTTTCCTAACCGCCTGGTCCCGCCCACCGGTGTGCCTGTCTTGCCCCGAGGGGGGTGACTAGGGTTTCAGGTCAGCTGTATGTAACCTAGGTAACGGATAGTGTTATGTGGGTGCCTACTGTGTGACTACCTGGTTTTGCCAGGGTGTCACAGATAGATAGATAGATAGATAGATAGATAGATAGATAGAGGGATAAATGGATAGATAGATAGATAGAGGGATAGATGGATGGATAAATAAATAGAGGGATAGATGGATGGATAGATAGATAGATAGATAGATAGATAGATAGATAGAGGGATAGATAGATAGATAGATAGCTAGAGGGATAGATGGATGGATGGATAGATGGATGGATAGATAGATAGATAGAAGGATAGATAGATACGGTAGATACATAGATAGAGGGATAAATGGATGGATAGATAGATAGATAGAGGGATAGATAGATGGATAGATAGATAGAGGGATAGATAGATAGATAGATAGATAGATAGATAGATAGAGGGATAGATGGATGGATAGATGGATAGATAGATAGAGGGATAGATAGATAATAGATATATAAAAGGATAGATAGATAAATAGAATGTTGGCCAATTTATAAGAGCCCATCAGCCACAACAAGGTGACCTTTCTCTGATGAGCCCCTACACCTAATATTTATCAAACATGTCGCTTCATTGTTAAAATCCTACACATTTAAAGGGTGACATGTCATGCCATAAAAATGCAGCCGAATCTGCAGGCCCATGTTATAGAGCAGGGGAGGTGGAGTAGGTTATATAGTAATTGAGTGAAAAATAAGGAGCGCTGATAGTGTAATACCAACAGATCAGTGAGGTAGATCAGGAAAAATACACTCACCTGAAAAGGTTGTGAGATAGTCACAACCACTGATAGAGCATAGGATGAAGGCGTCTGCTGCAGCCCCACAAGGATGTGCATACAAATCAGAGTGAAGAGGGGGTTAATGCCGCGCATCAGCCAAAATGAAGATGTAGCACGTTGATGTTATAAACGTATTCTTTTATTCCATCGGTCTACGCGTTTCGAGGATACACCTCTTCTTCAGGACCAGTGCATCAACCACTGATGCACTGGTCCTGAAGAAGAGGTGTATCCTTGAAACGCGTAGACCGATGGAATAAAAGAATACGTTTATAACATCAACGTGCTACATCTTCATTTTGGCTGATGCGCGGCATTAACCCCCTCTTCACTCTGATTTGTATGCATATAGTAATTGAGAAAAGATTCATTATAATCATTTAAACCTTTGCTGTTTCTGGGATTTCGGTGCAGTGGGCGGTCCTATGCATGACTGACAGCTATACCTGTAGGCACAGTTATAGAAAGAAAGTTGTCAGTCGGAGTGTGGTTGGAGTGTGGTTGGAGTGTGGTCGGAGTGAGGTCAGAGTGTGATCGGAGTGTGATCCAATTTTCTCAGATGAGAGGATAGAAAAAGTCTCTATTTTCTCCATTTTGTAAGTCCATGAAAATTGGATGTCATCAAATTGTGGGGGAGAGCCAGCACTGCTTATGAGTGGCATGCAGCAATGAAAAAGTAAAAAGTGTAATATTCACAAATTCATTCCTACTGTAACAATTCAATGAGATTTTTAATGTGTGGTTCTGCCGCACACGCTGGCACCTGGACTGCCCATCTACTCGCAGTTGTCAGCCCTTGCAGCATGGGAGCGGTTCTGACACTTCTCAGGTAGGTGATGTTCCTATATGGTCCTGCGCATTATACGAGACCTTATGGTACGTTTGTATATTATAACTGTAGTGTAGGGACCCCCTTATAGAGATTTGCCGTGACGGGGCAGGGGGGCTCAAATCATTGATCAATTATTTGCCAAAAATCTCATTGAATTGTTACAGTAGGAATGAATTTGTGAATATTACACTTTTTACTTTTTCATTGCTGCATGCCACTCATAAGCAGTGCTGGCTCTCCCCCCCATTTCTCATCATCAAATTGTGGTCCAATTTTCTCCAGAACCCATTGACTTGCGTAGCCAAGTGCGACCCAATTTACAGAGGCAAATCATGCATGCTGTGACTTTTTCCTTAGACAGTCTCATTCCGGTTAAAAATTGGGCATGTGCACGACCCCATAGAATAACATTGGTCCGAGTGCAGTCAGATGTTTTGTTGGATCTCATTTGAACTAAAAATACAGTCGTCTCTATGAGCCTTTAGACTAATAGGAGAAGCTCAGCCAAATATTTAGGCAGTCACCATCATCCAATAACATGCTAGTATTCAGAATAAAGCTAGTGTGAACAGGTGCAAGCTGCTATGATGCATAATATACATACAGTATACATAGCTTGCACCTGATCACACTTGTTTTATTCTGTTCAGAGTTGTTGGTCAGTATTTTGTAGATAGAGATAGATAGATAGATAGATACATTAGAGTTCAAAAGTTTGCAGTCACTTAAATATTTCCTTATTTTTTAAAGAAAAGCAATTTTTTTTTCAAAGAAGCTAACATTAAATTAAACAGATATCCCCTCTATACATTGTTAATGTGAAAAATGACTATTCTAGCTGCAAACGTCTGGTTTTTAATGCAATATCTACATAGGTGTATAGAGGACCATTTCCAACAACCACCACTCCAGTGTTCTAATGGTACATTGTGTTTGCTACCTGTGTTAGAAGGCTAATGAATGTTTTGAAATCCCTTGAAACCCTTGTGCAAGTATGTTAGCACAGTTGAAAACAGTTTTGCTGATTAGAGAAGCTATAAAACTGACCTTCCTTTGAGCTAGTTGAGAATCTGGAGCATTACATTTGTTGGTTCAAAAAAACTCTCAAAATGGCCAGAAAAAGAGAACTTTCATGTGAAACTCGACAGTCTATTCTTGTTCTTAGAAATGTAACATATTCCATGCGAGAAATCGGCAAGAAACTGAAGATTTCCTACAACGGTGTGTACTACTCCCTTCAGAGGAGAGCACAAACAGGCTGTAACCAGAGTAGAAAGAGAAGTGGGAGGCCGCGCTGCACAACTGAGCAATAAGACAAGTACATTAGAGTCTCTAGTGTGAGAAATTGACCCCTCACAGGTCCTCAACTGGCAGCTTCATTAAATAGTACCTGCAAAACGCCAGTGTCAATATCTACAGTGAAGAGGCGACTCCAGGATGCCGGCCTTCAGGGCAGAGTGGCAAAAAAAAAGCCATATCTGAGACTGGCTAATAAAAAGAAAAGATTATTATGGGCAAAAGAATACAGACATTGGACAGAGGAAGATTGGAAAAAAGTGTTATGGACAGACGAATCAAAGTTTGAGGTGTTTGGATCACACAGAAAAACATTTGTGATACGAAGAACTACTGAAAAGATGCTGGAAGAGTGCCTGACGCCTTCTGTCAAGCATGGTGGAGGTAATGTGATGGTCTGGGGTTGCTTTGGTGCTGGTAAAGTGGGAGATTTGTACAAGGTAAAAGGGATTTTGAATAAGGAAGGCTATCACTCCATTTTGCAACGCCATGCCATACCCTGTGGACAGCGCTTGGAGCTAATTTCATCCTACAACAGGACAATGACCCAAAGCACCCCTCCAAATTATGCATGAACTATTTAGGGAAGAAGCAGCAGCTGGTATTCTATCTGTAATGGAGAGGCCGCCCAGTCACCAGATCTCAACCCTATAGAGCTGTTGTGGGAGCAGCTTGACCGTATGGTACCAAAAAGTGCCCATCAAGTCAATCCAACTTGTGGGAGGGGGGGAGCATGGGGCGAAATATCTCCAGATTACCTCCGCAAATTAACACCTAGAATGCCAAAAGGTCTGCAAAGCTGGAATTACTGCAAAGGAGCATTCTGTGCCGAAGCAAAGTGTGAAGAGAAAATTATTATTCCAAGTAAAAATGATTATTTCTCACCTCGTCACTGTCTGGACGATATTTTCTATTCATTATGCACCTCATCTGATAAATAAAAGTAGGATTTTTCATGGAAAAGACAAAATTGTCTGCGTGACCCCAAACTTTTGAACTGTAGTGTGGATAGGTAGATAGATAGATAGATAGATAGAATAAAAAAAAAATGAAGCAGCACCTATCAAATATAGTGCCGGTGCAAGCCACAAATGTCCGAACTGTTGGACCACAATGTATGTGGAAACTAAAGAACAGCCCTCCCATTTCAAAAGTTGAAAAAAACATTTACCTTATTCCGACTTCATGTGCACAATGTTCTGACAATGAGCCTTAAAAGAGTGCTAGAAACACCCTAAGGGGTACTTTGCACGTTGCGACATCGCAGGTGCGATGTCGGAGGGGTCATGTCGAAAGTGACGCACTTCCTGCGTTGCTCTCGACATCGTAGTGTGTAAATCCTAGATGATACGATTAACGAGCGCAAAAGCGTTGTAATCGTATCATCGGTGTAGCGTCGGCGAATTCCGTAATTACGCTGACGCGACGGTCCGATGTTGTTCCTCGCTCCTGCGGCAGCACACATCGCTGTGTGTGAAGCCGCAGGAGCGAGGAACATCTCCTACCTGCGTCACTGCGGCTCCCGTCGGCTATGCGGAAGGAAGGAGGTGGGCGGGATGTTTACATCCCACTCATCTCCACCCCTCCGCTCCTATTGGCTGCCTGTCGTGTGATGTCGCAGTGACGCCGCACGATCCGCCCCCTTAAGAAGGAGGCGGTTTGCCGGCCAGAGCGACGTCACATGACAGGTGAGTGCATGTGAAGCTGCCGTAGCGATAATATTCGCTACGGCAGCTATCACAATGATATCGCAGCTGCGAAGGGGGCGGGGACTATCGCGCTCGGCACTACGACATCGGTTTGCGATGTCGTAGTGTGCAAAGTACCCCTAAGGCTCTGTGCAGACAATGACTTTTAGATGCCGCTGCAACCAGACAGTTTTTCCCACTGTAGGAAAATGCCAGTGGTTGTTTTTCTGAAGCAGCTTTGTTGGCGGTTTTGCCGTCGCTCCGCCGTTGGCGTTTGTTATTCTACATTGTATAGTACGGAGAGCAGACGGGTTCCTAGAGGAATAAATTGTCACTTCACTTCTTTTTCAGTGGCAAAGAACGAGCATGTCACTCCTTTTAACTATTTCATGGTTTTCGAAAGATGGAATATGTGCACAGCAAGTTGTTTTGACATTGCTGTGCATTATGTTCACGGATTTTGCTGAACTTTTTCAGGCGGATTCTGGGCGTAATTTTCCTGAAAAAGGCACAGTGTGCACATAGACTTAAATAGAAATACTCACAAAATAGATGAATTACACCAATTACATAACCGTCAGCATGTTTCACATGTACAGTATATAGTCTCATTTCATAGATACTGCACTTTATACTTATAAAGCGAGAATTTATGTATATATATATATATATATATATATATATAAAACGTCTGGTTTCCATACATTGCAGCTTGCACCTGTTCACACTCACTGTTAGACTGCGTTCCTTAGACTTTTTCCTTACCATGAATCCTGTCTCCACCCATCAGTCCAGGGGTATGTGCTCTCAACATATTTTACACGTGGGCGAACCCACCAAATTTTCGAAGAAGAAGATGCTTCAGAAATCGCCAGTGTGTTTTTTAATTGCCTGAAACTTCTTTTTTTTGCATTTGTTTATTCATTTATTGTTCACTTTTTCTGTGTTTTTTTGCTGTGTTGTTTTTTCAGCTTAGCTATTTCCTTGTATTGTAAAGTGTCATAGCATCTTCAGTGAGGATAACACCTGAAGAACGGTCGGGTTACTTCTAACTGCTTGGCATCTTTGGAAACAGCATTTTTCCATAGAAATGCACGTGTTTATTCTTTTGAGTGTTTTTTTTGGCAGTTTTATAGATGAGTTTCGAAGCAGATCCCTGTGTAAAAGACGTTGTGTGCACATGTAGCACCCAGGGATATGGGGTACTCGGTCCCAGGCAGTACTTCTAATTGGGAATGTCACAATGGTGGCCGTTTCCCGCTCCCGTGCCCTGGACCTCTTTGGTAATGGGGGTATTTACAGGGGAGATAAGAGTTTTTGTCATGTAACGCCACCCGTGAGTTGCGGTTAAGGATGGAGAACCGCCGCTGCTCAATGTGGGTTCTGCCAGGACTAGTGGTAGTGGCAGCTGTGATGGTAGTCCCTCCACAGGTAAGGCTGTGCCAGGGAGATGTACGGGGCAATTACGGAGACCACACCAGGTTGTCTTTAACAGTCTCTACTCACTGTGGACCCAGGGATGCTGGTTCAGGTCCCTTGGAGGACCAGTGCCAATATAGTGATCCAGGTTGCTCTGCCCCCGGCACTCTCTGTAGATTGGGTCAACGAAGCGTGGAGCGTTTGGGGGCCCCGACTGTCCCTTTTAGGGTACAGTCTCCTTCTCCGTACGGCAGGCAGTGCGGACCCTTCGGGAGGTAAGTGTCCGAACCTTGATCCTAGTTTACTGCTGATGCCCCTGGATTATTTGGTTTGGTGAAGTCCGTGAAGGTTTCCTCACCGGGCAGGTATTTGCCAAACAGTATAAAACTTGCGCTTGACCTAGGGCCCTGTGCCCCGTTTGTGCTCCGGTTCCAGCGGTATCTCAGGTACCTGTCCTGGCAACCTCTCTCCTGTGCCCCAGGGTCACCGTTACACGGACCCAGCTCAGGTGCGTCCGCACACCTCTCCTGTGTGCTGCACTCTCCAATTCTAATTTAGACTGACTAACCTCTCCCACCAGGCTGGCTATACCCAGGGACTCGTTCCCATGGCGACCATCCCCTTACATGGTTAACCCTCTATACCCAGTGTGGAGTGGAGAACTAGGATTTTAGTTGTGTGTTGGTGGAATCGGCACTTGTACTCCAGGTCCCAGGGGGTAGGTCCTGCATCCCCAAGAGGATGCAGTTCCCTGTAGTGCCCTGAGTGTCTCAGGGGCGCTACACACACGCCATAGGGCCTCATTCAGATGTGCATCATTTTTCTTACATGTAAAAACACAGACCATTGATTATCAGTGATCTGGATCTGATTTTCATCACTGTTTAGTCCGTTTTTAGTTTTTACCATCAGATTCATCAATGATTTCTGAGTATGAAAAAATAGATTGTAAAACTCCTATCCATTACAATGTTAACCCCTCAACGTCCTGGGAAAAAGTCCTCTCATGTGGAGGCTCAGGAGCTGAGCTGTCACGGAAATGTAATGACAGGACAGGTGATCATAGGCTGGCCCTCAGACTTGTGACCGTGCGCTGTCCCTTATCTTGGAGGTAGGTTTGATGGTAGCCAGGTCCAAGTTCCCAGAGTGACCCTAAATCCTGTTTGAGAC